>NC_047031.1:31458871-31683508 GCF_902652985.1 Pecten maximus | reverse complement strand
CTATGTCGTATGTTCAGCGGCTGAACATTCAAAATTTGAATGTCGTATGTCGTATGTCGAGCCGCTGAACATTCAAAATCAAAATCTGAATGTCGTATGTCGTATGTTCAGCCGCTGAACATTCAAAATCTGAATGTCGTATGTCGTATGTTGAGCCGCTGAACATTCAAAAATTATCTCGTTGGCTGGTAAAAACAAAAGATATGAAGTTTTGAATGTCGTATGTCGTATGTTCAGCGGCTGAACATTCAAAATCTGAATGTCGAATGTCGTATGTTCAGCGGCTGAACATTCAAAATTTGAATGTCGTATGTCGTATGTCGAGCCGCTGAACATTCAAAATCAAAATCTGAATGTCGTATGTCGTATGTTCAGCGGCTTGACATTCAAAATCTGAATGTCGTATGTCGTATGTTCAGCGGCTGAACATTCAAAATTTGAATGTCGTATGTCGTATGTCGAGCCGCTGAACATTCAAAATCAAAATCTGAATGTCGTATGTCGTATGTTCAGCCGCTGAACATTCAAAATCTGAATGTCGTATGTCGTATGTTGAGCCGCTGAACATTCAAAAATTATCTCGTTGGCTGGTAAAAACACAAGATATGAAGTTTTGAATGTCGTATGTCGTATGTTCAGCGGCTGAACATTCAAAATCTGAATGTCGTATGTCGTATGTTCAGCGGCTGAACATTCAAAATTTGAATGTCGTATGTCGTATGTCGAGCCGCTGAACATTCAAAATCAAAATCTGAATGTCGTATGTCGTATGTTCAGCGGCTGGACATTCAAAATCTGAATGTCGTATGTCGTATGTTCAGCGGCTGAACATTCAAAATTTGAATGTCGTATGTCGTATGACGAGCCGCTGAACATTCAAAATCAAAATCTGAATGTCGTATGTCGTATGTTCAGCGGCTGAACATTCAAAATTTGAATGTCGTATGTCGTATGTTCAGCGGCTGAACATTCAAAATTTGAATGTCGTATGTCGTATGTCGAGCCGCTGAACATTCAAAATCAAAATCTGAATGTCGTATGTCGTATGTTCAGCGGCTGAACATTCAAAATCTGAATGTCGTATGTCGTATGTTGAGCCGCTGAACATTCAAAAATTATCTCGTTGGCTGGTAAAAACACAAGATATGAAGTTTTGAATGTCGTATGTCGTATGTCGTATGTTGAGCTAACTTCACACAGCCCGTAAAACCCATAAATAAATAATAAATAAATAAAGACGGGCAGGCTCAGTTGTTCGGTTGTTCTCCAGCCCGCCGGCTGAAGGAACACTCAGCATTACAAACAGGTAAATAAAGGTAAACAGTGACCAAGCTGAATAAGTTTGGGCCTAGCTGCATAAGTTAGGGTTCCACTGTTGTACCAGTATCACGTATCGTTACAGGGTATCACAGTACAGGGCGACGTACTGTGTTACGGTGACTGTGACAGGTACCGAGACAAGTGTTTGCCGTGTTTTGGTAAACGGGTGACTCGGTCAAAGTGTGTCTCGGTAAAGGTAGTCGCAGTCACGGTGTACGTGTGTCGCGGTCAAGTTGACGTGATCACATAGTGTTGCGGTATAGGGTGTACGCCGTCACGGTGTATGTATGTGTGTCGTGGTCAAGTTGTCGTGATCACATAGTGTTGCGGTATAGGGTGTACGCCGTCACGGTGTATGTATGTGTGTCGTGGTCAAGTTGTCGTGATCACATAGTGTTGCGGTATAGGGTGTACGCCGTCACGGTGTATGTATGTGTGTCGCGGTCAAGTTGTCGTGATCACATAGTGTTGCGGTACAGGGTGTACGCCGTCACGGTGTATGTATGTGTGTCGCGGTCAAGTTGTCGTGATCACATAGTGTTGCGGTACAGGGTGTACGCCGTCACGGTGTATGTATGTGTGTCGCGGTCAAGTTGTCGTGATCACATAGTGTTGCGGTACAGGGTGTACGCCGTCACGGTGTATGTATGTGTGTCGCGGTCAAGTTGTCGTGATCACATAGTGTTGCGGTATAGGGTGTACGCCGTCACGGTGTATGTATGTGTGTCGCGGTCAAGTTGTCGTGATCACATACTGTTGCGGTACAGGGTGTACGAGTGTAGGTACGTTGTGATACAGTTGGTTTATCTAGGTAACAGGTTGTATTCAGGCTATCACAGTGTGAAATATTTACCAGGCGTAAATTAGGAAATAATTATATATATATATTGATGTCAGGTAGACTAGCCATTGTTTTGTATATATTGTCGGCAATGTTTATGTTTTCTTACAACAGTAAGATATATATTGGGTCCAAGATGGAACTTGGTAACGGACTGTAGGCACGCAACCGTTACAGTATCAACAAAAGTGTTCTTATTAGATACTATGAAGAAAATAGCAAGAAGACTTTTAGGAAAAACAGTTCAATCGCAGAGTTTGAAACAAAATATGCAGATTTCTGAAAATAGCCCAACACTCCACTGTTTAAACATTTGTCTCGAAACCATTCTTTTACTACACTTAGCTGTCTTAACAGAGGGTCGATAATACACAAAACCCTTAATCAACATGGATAGTATGTATGGACAAAAAGAATACAACTATCTATATATACCGGTAGGTAATACATATCACCAACGCCAAATCAAAATCCTAGATTTAAGGGAAATCGCTAAATTTTAACCCACCAAAATTTAACTTTCAGTTTTCATGACCAAATCGTCAAAATTTATGATCGCTAAACTTTCCCGCTATACGGTAATATATAATAAGGGCATTTGTATTAATTGAAATGACTTCCCATATCTCACTTATCTGCGACATCATCCGCCATTTGCATTTCAATGTTAAAAGAGATTGTGTATGTTTTCATAATGTCAAATCCAGTAATACAAATGCTCGCAATAACCTGCAATAACCTGGTATAGACAATTATTACGGCATGGCTATTCTGTGTATTACACGTAATCAGCATAAGTTAAATGTATTCTACTGAAACTTTTGGTTAATTATGATTTGCTGAAATTAACAGACAGCTTAACAAATTGCATGTCAACTGCAAGACCCCTGGTTAACCATGATTATAATAACTGATACTACTTAAGTCCGTGTCATTGCCAGAATACTTATATATATAGAGGCTTATAAAGATCACTCCAATTGCTGTTTGCATTAACCTTAGTCGTGGGTCATACCTTGTATTGTCATGTATTATCTATGCGTTGATCATGTATCTATCGATCTGGTTAGCTGTTTTGACGACACTGGCTTTTTTTCTTTGTCTAAATGTACCACTCGGCACACTGTAATTGTCACACTAGAGGGAAGTGAATCATACACAAGTGTCCGTCAGAAAAGGTAAGATACACTAATTCATTTCATAATTTCATCCAATACATAATATAAAACTTGTCGAATATCGTCCGTCCACCCAGTTTTAGAATATCGTATGGATTTATAGTTTAAGTTTTGACTATTCTTTACGGCTGTAATTTGTGATTGGGTGAAATTTTGTTACATATCAAGTTTAAGTTCTCTTATTGATGTACTGTATAAAGTCGCACAATAAGATTTAAATTGATTACAATGAGGAAAACCATGACACACCACCTATTGAATAAATCGACTAAAAGAGGGGAAAGGTAGAAGAAAAAACACGATCGTTTCTTTTTTCCATCAGATAAATCGACGGCTGTGTGAAGTTAGCTCAACATACGACATACGACATACGACATTCAGATTTTGAATGTTCAGCCGCTGAACATACGACATACGACATTCAGATTTTGATTTTGAATGTTCAGCGGCTCGACATACGACATACGACATTCAAATTTTGAATGTTCAGCCGCTGAACATACGACATACGACATTCAGATTTTGAATGTTCAGCCGCTGAACATACGACATACGACATTCAAAACTTCATATCTTGTGTTTGTACCAGCCAACGAGGTAACTTTTGAATGTTCAGCGGCTCAACATACGACATACGACATTCAGATTTTGAATGTTCAGCCGCTGAACATACGACATACGACATTCAGATTTTGATTTTGAATGTTCAGCGGCTCGACATACGACATACGACATTCAAATTTTGAATGTTCAGCCGCTGAACATACGACATACGACATTCAGATTTTGAATGTTCAGCCGCTGAACATACGACATACGACATTCAGATATTGAATGTTCAGCGGCTCAACATACGACATGATCAATCAATTGATATTCGACATGTTATATCATTCCATAAAATATCTTACATAACTCAAGTATGATTTTATCTCAATTTTATCATGATTTCATATTTGATACATTGTTTATATCAATTTAAACGATTTTGGAAAGATTTTTATGAAAAAGTTCCCGAGAATTTCCTTTTCCACAATTATAAGCATATATCATTTCAATATTGATTAAATCTTACGTATACTTTCGGTGTACATGATGTACTTGATTGAGAGATTCTTACCACAGTAGTATCATGATGTATTTGAAACTTACATAACTTTAGCAATACTTTTGAACTTGGACTCTAGTAAGTAATTATGTTCATTTGTCAGGCTTCATTCAAATTGTTAATATGTTTAAATTTGATGTGTTTGTTGGATAATGGTTTTATTATGATATTTTGGGCCGTGACTTTTTTTATAATGCTATGTAACTGAGACCCACCTGGTATAAATGATTATTTCATTTTAATGAAAAAAATTAAATGGATGTAATTGTTATAACCATATCACATAGTCTATCATTTTTATCTATGTTTCGTACATTTATTATACCCCCGCAACGAAGTTAGGGGGGGGGGGGGGGGGGGGGGGGGTATACTGGAATCAGGTTGTCCGTCCGTCCGTCCGTCTGTCTGTAGACGCATTTTGTCCGGACAACTCCTCCTAAACCGATGGGCCAATTCCGATTAAACTTCACACAAATATTAATGATCATGTGTAGATGTGCATGCCACTTTATTTTTCTCAAAATTATGGTTGCTATGGCAACTGGTCACTATAAACAGGTTTTCCGATAAGAACCATAACTTTAAGATTGTCCGGACAACTCCTCCTAAACTAAATGGCCAATTTCAATGAAACTTCACACAAATATAGAGGACCATGTGTAGATGTGCATGCCACTTTCTTTTCTTTCGAAACTATGGTTGCTATGGCAACTGGTCTCTACAAAAAGGTTTTCCGATAAGAACCATAACTTTATGTTTGTCCGGACAACTCCTCCTAAACCGAAGGGCCGATTTCAATGAAACTTCACACAAATATAGAGGACCATGTGTAGATGTGCATGCCACTTTCTTTTTTTTCAAAATTATGGTTGCTATGGCAACTGGTCACTATATTACTGGGTTATCTTAGTTAGCCTCTAATTAACAGTTCCAATTCACCATTGACTCGTGCAGATTGCGGGGGTATTAGTCAGCCATCCTGGCGACAGTTCTAGTTGCTGATTTCTTAGGATTCATGGCGTTTTACACTTAAATATTTGTATTCAAGTTCGCGATCGACAACAGGCTAACTCTATCGTTGGTGCCTTTGACAACGTTCTGGCAAAGTATATAAATTGCTCTTTCAATGGATGTAAATAATTATTGTTCCAAAAATAAAAGTAATAAGCTGTCATAGTAAAATAATTGCCTTTTCATATCTGTATCTGTAACAATCTTTCCGAAAATTGTACATGTACACTATCAGATAATCAATTCCTGAATCTACATTATATTGCACTCATAACCATTTCCAATTTCCCGGCGTGCGCACATCTGCCGTGACGATCCGAGTCGCACATTTCACGCATCGTGCAGACATCGCGCGCACATCGTGTAATGTTATGCGATCACAACTTTACATTTTGCCCCGTTGCGACTGCACATTATTATTTTTTAGATCAGCAGACAAGCTTCAGCAGTACGACGTCATTAATAAACGACGTTATTTATTTTAACGACACATAATTTGACACCGTCATAAACTATAATAACGACCACCACACTCTCATACACGATGATAATTAGAGCAAGGGCTGATATCTGGGTATCGGGCTGATAAAGGGTGTGCTTTCAAAATTGTCATATCACAACCATTTTATCACACCTTTGGAAAATAAAGCAGAAAAAACAAAAAGAAATTACTCGAACAATTCAACAACTTAAGTAAAAGTAAAACAATGGTCGAAGGCTCAAAAATAAATTAGCATTTTAACAAAAGTGGTGCTAGGTGACGAGTCCTGTGTCAATATAAGAATATAGTCTCTCTTAAGATACATAAGAATTAGTGACTATCTGAATCTATGTCTTGAACTCTCTCTCTCTCTCTCTTGAGTTTTGTTGAAAAAAATATTTTTTTTTGCCATGAAATGGTGGTTCCTGCTAGAACCAAGACGGCTGTAGAACCGAAGCTGTAACCATTTTGTCCAGAAATAGTTTGTTGCATAGAATTTTGGTTTAAATTTGAAACAGCTTCGGTAATGGGAACCAAAACATTGTTAGTGTTTGCTGTCTCATGAGCTGTAATCATTTGCAAAGCATCTTCAATGTCCTGTGAAGCCAGAATAAGATCTTGGTCTTCAGGGTCATATTTTTCACCCACTTCAGCTTGGGGTGGTACCGACTCACTGTTGCTAGATAATATATCAGACATTTGCTTCTTTTGCTGTGAATTAACTTGGTAACAGTCCGGAGTGACGAACCCGGATGACGTGATATCAACCTGGGCTGATATCAAGTTATCAGCCCGGGTTAGTGTAAAAACGGGCAATGATATGACAACAGTAGTATCACATTGTCAAAATGTATCATATCAGAGGCAAAGGTGTAATAAAGACTGTTACATTGTCATACTCTATAATATACAGTTATTGTATGTGTGTGAGGTAAAGTGAGGTAAATAACACTTTTTCATTATTTTCTTTTTCCGAAATGTTCCTGTATTATTCCCTTAAACGATTACTGTCTGCTTCGTCTTGGTGTCGAAAACGCGTATGCATTGTCCAATCAGAATGAACGAAGAAAAAAAAAACCCACGAAAATCTTAGTGCGTTCATTCCGGGTAAATGGCACTTTTGACTATTAACCTTGTTAATAGCATTTTTGGAGGATGTGGTTCAAATAGCATTTCTATTGTCTACCTTTTATATAGTGTAAAATAAGGAAAGGTATAATAATAACGAATTTTACCCTCATACCCTGTTATTACGATTGCTGAACTGTCATGCATTATACAAACGACTGTTGCATTGTCATTCTCATACATTATATTAGTATTCAAACACTGCAATCAATTTTTAGCTCACTTGGACCGAAGGTCCAGTGAGCTTATGCCATGGCGCGGCGTCTGTCGTCCGTTTCTTTCTCCGTCCGTTTCCTTTGTTAAGAAAGTTGGCAGGATCTTCCTCAAAAAGGTTAAAGATGCCACACCTCCAACAGAGTTTAATAAATTGTTATTATTTTGACAATAAATGACATTAATCCATATATGTATGCCTATTTAAGACCTACAAATAAGGTCAACTATTGTCGTAATGAAGCCAATAAGATTCGAACTTTTGAACATTATAATCTACCTTGCCTACGCTTGACCTTGATCGCAGTGCATTCTGGGAAGAGATTTACATACAGAAGACAACTGTTTATATTGCCTGTTGCCTAACTTAATTACAACTTTTAATTGCGAGGTTTTAATGCAAATAGCAAATAAAAACAAAATAAACATTTCAATATTATCCGTTGGGAAAAATCACGATCCTTTGCCTTGTCGTCGCCGACGAACCGAAACGCCTTTTTAGCTTTACCCCCTCGGTCCAAATTCGCTGGGTTGATACAGGTGTGATTTATCAACAAGTTTTTAAAAGATGGCGAACTATAAGTAGTGAATCTGCAATCACTACATATCACAAAAGAAATCCTAGCCGTTGATTCAATCGCATCATATGCTTTAATACGGTTTAATAAAGATGACAACAGACCGAACATTACACTACGTATGTATGTACGTTACACACTTGCCTCTCCAACAAAAACTCAACTGTGTCATTTCCGCATGAGTTCTGATTCCATTGTTTATAATTCCATAGGTCTGTGCAGTCTCCGATTGAAACCCTTCCCTTTCTTCGTTCTCTTTTCATAATCTAATTTATGCTTCCTTCTTTCTGGAGATGTTAGGCTAACACATGTTGCCTTTTTCGCTTCGCCATGTGGTTCCTACTTTCTGTTTTCAGCGCATGCGCCATCAGTATTTCATTCAATATGGAGGCGGAGCGAAATGGAATTTCTTCGGGACGCAAGTAATTATTTTATTTCTTTTTTAGTTTCAAAGATAAATAAGATGATGAAACTTTCCGAGGGTGGTAATAATGTCAAGTGCGTAACTTTTATTCCTGAAGAACAATACATACGAGTTTATTCGTTTTTTTAATTGATAAAAATACTATCTGTCGGAGTTGTAGCACCTTTAAGATTAGAACAAGATAATGTTCGCCTGGTGTGTTTCTGATTAACTGTCAAACGTCTTGATACCCATCGGGCCGAACACTTTCTCGTTGCAAGATCCACGGTCAGAATCGAATGTACCTTTTCACTGTAGGGGGCATCTTTCCCTAGTGTTGCTACCATATCATTATGAATGTCCTTAGGTGTTACACTTTTTAGGTCATCTAACCCGAAGGCCAGGATGACCTATACTCATTGTGCTTCGTCCGTCGTCGTCCGCCGTGCGCCGTGCGCCGTTCGGTGTGCGTAATTTTTTCTCATTTCAAACTTCTTCTCAAATTCCAACATTTAGATTTAGCTGAAACTCGCCTGAAAAGATCTTGAGATAATCCTGAGCTAGTTTTGTTATTTTACGGTCCGTCAGAAATCGAAGATGGCCATCATGGCAGCCAACTTGAAAAACACATTTTAAACTTCTTCTCCAGTTCCACGGGTGCCATTGAGCTGGATATTGGTGAGAGTGTTAAAGAACGAGAGCAAACAAAGTGTTGTTTTTTTCAGCCTCATAAAAACTTTGACATGGCAGTCACGACGGCCATTTTGTAACATGATTACGCAATCATGGTTTTCCTGAACAACACCCATTTCAAACTTCTTCTCAAGTTCCACTTGTTGGAGTCAGCTCTAACTTAACTGAAATGATCCTGAGATGATTCTGATCAAGTGTTGCTATTTTTTGGGGCAATCCAAAATCCAGGATGTCCGCCATGGTCAACAGTGCCACTATACTTGCTATAGAGTATGTGTACTAAAATTGTATAAGGGTCTTAAGAGTCAGATGACCGTTAAGGCCCATGGCCCCTTGTTGATGAAAAATAAAGGATCACTGCTCTTTTACTGATGTTGTTCATTTTGCAAAAGCCGATTGTCTTGTTTACTTTATAGTGCTACATTGTCAATATAAACTTACCAAATGACACCCAGTCCTTTGGTACACGGCCCTATATAGCCAGAGAAGAGTAGGACTTAAAAAGACCATCCTTGAGAACCTCCTTCAATACGAGGCTCACAACATATCAATCATCCCTCGTATGCACCCACTCTAACGGTATCGAGAAAATTATTTCCGAAATCCTGGAAAAAGGAGAAGCCTCATTCAAATATTCCGGTAGAGCTTCAGCTTGGATATTCATTGTATCTATTCCAACCGAATATGTATGATTTGCGAGATGGATTTTCATGCAATGAACGAACTCACAAATGAAACAGTGCATTCCTCTTTACTCTTCATATCATGTTGCAATTGTTAGACAGAAACATGATATTAACAGGTATGTGACATAAAGAGAAACATATTTTCCCACTAAATCTAGTGCATTCCAATCTCCATAACCAAATGAAAGCTATTCAATAGTAACAGTGACCATGCGTTTGCTTGGCCCAAGGGATCTCAAATTATCTTAATCAAACATATCATCTATTTATAGTAACAGTGACCTTGGATCTTTGAACCTGAAAAGCAAGCTAAGCAAGCACTTTTGGTAAGGAAGCACTGTATGAAGTTTGAGCCTAATTGGCTAAGGAAAACTTAAAAAAGTTTGAGTTTGATTGGCCCAAGGAAACTTGAGTTATTGCATAGAAACCAAATTTGTATTAATAGTAACAGTGACCTTGACCTTTGACCTTTGAACATGAAAAGCATCCCAAGCAAGCACTGTTTGAAGTTTGAGGTTGATTGGCCAAAGGGAACTCAAGTTATTGCACAGAAACCATTGTAACGACGACCCCGCCGACACCGCCGACGCCGACATAGTAATACCTATATGCCAGACACTCTCTGATGAAGATGACCTTTATGTTTATTTTGATGCCAAGGGGTCATTAAACGTTGCAGGTAAAGTCTTAAAGCTTACAAAAACAAAACAAAAAACAAAAAAAACAAAAACAAAAACAAAATAAACTCAGTTTAGCCTTCATGTAAGCATGCCTCTTCACTTTCAACCGTTTGAATAGCAAAACCTATCTTCAAAAGTGCATGGGAATTCTAAAAACATGGATAAATTGAACAGCTTTAACCTCTTCCACGAGATGTGGACACTTGGCTTCCGACGCATGTCTTCCTTGTGAAACAATATCAAGAACCACTCTTTTCATTTTCATGAATCGGGGGTGATGATGCGGATGTATGTCATTAACTAAAGTGATTTGTTTAAGCTAGTCTCTATGCCTGTGAAACGGGGTGGGGATTTGGGCAGAGGCTGATTGATAACCACAATGGCACAGTTCTTTTCACGTTTTATTCATAGACAACTTCAGTCAGACACCTCTATCAATGTGACAGGGGTTCTCAATATCAATTCCGTCCTGTTGTTACAAAGAACCTTATAATATCATGGCTCTGTGTGTCCCCTGGTGGTCCAACTATCTCTGTCCCAGCTCTGCATGTGCAGGGTGGGCCAGGTGTGCAAAAGGTGGTCACATGGTTACAGGTGAAGGGTATGAGGTCAAGGGTCACAAATACAAAACATAAACACAAGCACATGGCACTTGACATGGACACTGACACGACTTGATTACAGTTGACATAGACGGTGACATACAATAGACAGAAACTCACAACCTCACTACTATACTATTATATATATATATATATATATTATATATATATGTTATACACACTGTTTAAAATATTCTATGAAAATTGTATTTAATATTAATTTCTAAGACTGGATGTCTCCGCCACATACACCCCCTCAAGGTTGAATGACGTCCCGGAATTCGAATTAAGTCCTGCGGCTACAAGAAAATAAAAACATGCTTATCAAAACTGCTATGTCATGCTGAAATAAAAAAACAACTTACCCACTACTGGACAAGATGTCTACCAAACAGTTTGCTACCCGGTCTAGAGTCCGAGCATTGACCAGGCCACCACGGTCGATCAATCTCTCGAGGATATCTGCCTTTTCCTTCCACTCGGGCTCCACAATCTGCTGAGCCAAGACATACTCCTCGCTTCTCATCCATTTAGGAGGCTGTCGATTCCTTGTGGGGCGGCCTTCCGGTTCTGCCTTCCCAGATAAATCTGACTCCGCTCCACCTCCTTCCGATGGCTCGGCCGTGACAACCTCCTCCTCCCGCACAGCCTCAACGGGGTCGTCACCACCGTCTTGCTGTTGCGGCAAATATTCCGGTACCGGTGTCTGTACTTCACTAGTCTCCTCCCCGTCCAATAAAGACCTCTCCTCTGAGAGAGGTTTCCTGACAGGAGTTACTTCCAGTAGAATTGAGTTTTCATCCTCATCTTCATCATCTTCATCCTCTTCACTATTTCCTTTGTGATCTTCCTGTTTCTCAATTATAAGTGGTGCCTGTATTTTCCGTGGCCTAGGCTTAGGCTTAGGTGTTGGTGTTTCAGACTCTGATATTTTGGGAACCTCTTCCTCTGTCGGAAGATAACCGATAGGTAGTAGATTATTTCTATGGAGTGTCCTCCTACGACCATCAGCTTCACTCTCAACAACAAAAACAGGGATATCATAACTTGGTTGCTTTATGACTGTGTAGGGCGCATCCTCCCACCTATCCTCAATCTTGTGTTTCCCCTCAAACGCTAACTTCCGAACCAAAACACGGTCCCCTTCCTGAATAGATGCCCCTCTGGTCTTAAGGTCATAGGTTCCCTTCTGACGGCTCTGTCTCTTCCGTGAGGCTGCAGCCGCCGCCTCATAGGAATGCCTCAGCCGTTCCCGTAAATCCTTCGCATACTTCGTCATGGGAACGAATGAACTGGAGTCATCTTTCCGGAGATCAAAAGCGATGTCGATCGGCAGCCTCGGATCCCTGCCAAACATCAAGAAATATGGTGTGTATCCAGTACTCTCGTGTCTGGTACAGTTGTATGCGTGAACCAGCGGGGCCACGTGTGATTTCCAATCCTTTTTCTTGTCTACATCTAGAGTGCCTAGCATGTCCAATAAAGTACGGTTAAATCGTTCGGTCATACCGTTTCCCATGGGATGATAAGGAGATGTTCTAGATTTCCTTATCCCTGCTAATGCGCAAAGTTCTGTTATAACCTTACCGACGAAGTTCGCTCCCTGATCGGAATGGAGGCGTTGGGGAAATCCATAATGGACCATGAAATTCCGAAAAAGGATATCAGCGGTGGTCCTGGCTGTTTGATTTTTCGCTGGAAAGGCCTGCGCATACCTTGAAAAATGGTCGGTTACAACTAGAATATGTTGATATCCCCCGATTGAAGTTTCCAATGACAGGTAGTCAATGCAGACTAATTCCATAGGTTGTCTAGATGTGATACTGACCATGGGAGCTCTGTCCACCGGTGATTTTCGTCGAAGACATCTCGGACATGACTTAACCCATTTCTCTATATGAGTAAACATGTTTGGCCAATAAAACCGATCTCGAACTAAACTCGCGGTCCGATCCCTTCCCGGGTGTCCTGTGTCAGTGTGAAGTTCCTGAAGGGCTCGCTCCTGGTAAGCTGTCGGCAAAACAAGCTGTATGTGCTCAACATCTTCTACTATTGTCACCCTATGCAAGACTCATTGCCTGAACTTGAGATTGGAAAAATTCTTAAGCAACGCTGCATTCTCCGGCGTATGAGGGATATCCTTCCATTTAGGTCTCACTCCCTTTCTCACTGCAGACATCCAGGGTGCTAGCCTATGATCCTGTTCCTGTCTTTTCCTCCAATCCCGGAATGTTAACTCAGTAAGCTTATACTCGTCAGGCTGCTCAAAAACATCCACAGCATCGACAGACATACTGCATTTCCCAATGATAGGCTCCGTGGTGATAGCTCCACATAAGGCCTTGATGGTATCTTCTGCAATACACTCCAGGCTGGGTTGCGATTCCTGCCTTGGTAGGCGCGACAAAGTGTCAGCATCTATATTGCTGGTTCCAGGCCTGTACCGTATCTCAAAGTTATAAGCAGCCAATGCAGCCAACCAACGGTGCCCGGTGGCATCCAACTTTGCTGTAGAAAGCACATATGTTAATGGGTTGTTATCTGTTAATACTATAAACTTCTGAGCTCCATACAGATAGTCCTTAAATTTTTCAGAAATCGCCCATTTCAATGCCAGGAACTCCAAGCGATGGGCCGGGTAATTCCTCTCGGCCTTGGTAAGGCCCCTACTGGCATAGGCAATGACTTTCTTCACACCCTCTTGTTCCTGGTAAAGAACAGCGCCTAACCCATCTTGCGATGCATCTGTGTGTAACTCGAATGGCAAGCTATAGTTCGCATATCCAAGAATGGGTGGTTCTGCTAGGGCCTGTCTCAAGGTCTGGAATGCTAACTGTTGCCGCTCTCCCCATTCCCAGGCTTTCTGCACAGAGTTCTGATTCCGCTTGGTCTTTGATGTTTTCCGTTTTGGCACTGGCATCAGCTCCGACAAAGGCCTAGCTATCTTCGAGAAATCTCTCACGAATTTCCTGTAGTATCCCGCAAACCCCAGGAAGCGTTGGACATCCTCTGGGGTTTTCGGAGTGGGCCATGTCCGTATTACCTCTGTCTTCGCAGGATCGGGCTTAATACCAGCTGCCGAAACACAATGTCCAACATAGACGACCTCTTCCTTGAAAAACTTGCACTTCTTTGGGGAAAGCTTCAATCCACTCTCTCTGATCCGCTGAAACACCTTTTGAAGTCTTTCCATATGTTCTTGGTATGTTCTTGAGAAAATAATCACATCGTCGAGGTATATGAGACAGATGTTCAAATTGTAGTCTCCCAGGATATCCTCCATTAGACGTTGATAGGTTGCTGGGCTGTTTGTCAAGCCAAATGGGAGGCGATTGAATTCATAAAACCCTAAAGGGCCCACTGTGAAAGCCGTCCTCTCCTTATGTACTTCAGCAACCTCAACCTGGTGGTATCCACTTTTCATATCGATAACAGAGAAGAAACGTGAACCCGCCAAACAGTCCAGGATATCCTCCACACGAGGAAGTGCATAGGAATCCCGTATCGACATCTTATTCAGCTCTCTGTAGTCAATGCACATCCTGAGGGAATTATCTTTCTTCCTAGCTAAAACAACGGCTGATGCCCAGGGGCTGTGAGATCTTCTAATGATACCAGAGTTCAGCAGTGTCTGAAGGTGGGCTCTAACCTCATCATATAGGCCAGGTGGTATTCGCCGGTGTTTCTGTTTAAATGGCTTGGTATCTTCTAAGTTGATGTAATGTTGGACCGTGGTACTGTGTCCAATATCGGTATCCCCGTGAGAAAAAATGTCATCAAAATACTCAATAACCTTGGTTCCCTCACGAAATTCCTCATCAGTGAGACTGCCTTGTGTGAAATCAATCTTGGAAAGTGTTGAATCATCTTTCGCAGAGTCCACACGAGTTTCCAACTGCTCAATACTTACTGGTTGCAATTCGCACAACACCGCCCCAGGTGCTATCGTTACAGTGCGAGTAGAGAGATTGGCGATACTTACCTGCACTGGTCCTGTCCCTCTGTAGTTGTAATTTATAACTGTCGGTGCAATACTGAGGTCAGATTCAAGGACAGAGTCCTTACATGCTTGTAATAAGGCACATGAGTTAGGATAGTGCTGACTTTGTCCACATATCCTGAAACAACAACCTGTCGGTTAGGGTTAATGGTAATACTCCTGCGCTCTGCACTCTTTACAATTCCCAATCGATGGTGATGACGGGCCATTCTCTGCTCCCTTAGGGCTATGCATCTAAAAGCGATATAAGATGGGGTATCCATGGAACATCGCTGCATAAAGCGTGCTCCATAACGTGACTGAAAAACAGACATAATCCTGCCAAGTACATTAGTTCCCAGCAGAACAGGAACTCGGGAATTATATGTACTCTCCGCCACCACTAACATCAGGCAAGGTACTCTAATACCTTCAGGCTGTCCATCCCACGAAAGTTCCACCTCTATGAAACCTTCATAGGGCAAAGGATTCCCATCAGCACATTCTATGTTTAACAAAATATCCAATGGCTTCACATCTAAGTGTGGAAAATTAGCCTGGTAAAATCCAGTACTGATAGTTGACACACAAGATCCTGTATCCAATAAAACTGGTGTTGCAATATTTTCAATCAATACTGTGGTCTCATTGGCTTCACCAACTAGCTGCTGTGACTCGGACTGGGCCGCTATATTGGGACTATATTGTTGGTACAGACCTACAGAGTGTCCCTTCTCATAGGTCCTTCTCAAAAATCCTGTGGTCGTCGGACATGATCCACATTAACACGACAGCCGTATTGTAGATGTCCACTCTGTCCACATCTCCAACATGTTGGTTCGTCCCGCTGTTCCCATGTCCCACCATCATTGTGGCTATGGTGTTGAGGATAAGTAGATCCACCCCAGTTGTTTGTTGCTTGTTGATGAGAAGCCCTATCCTCCCTGTGTTGGTTGTTTCCTTGTTGGTTTTTGTTGTGCTTGTTATGCTGAGACTGTTGATGTCTGTCTCCTTGTTGTTTATTCTTGTTGTCATACTGTTTCTTGGAATTCCCTTTCTTCAACTCAGCCATATCCACAGTAAGCTGCTGTACCATAACTGCTAACTTCTGAAGGGGATCCTCTTGAGCTGACTTTGCAGGTACAGACTTCTTCCCTGTAGGCTCCTTTAGTACATCTGCACTGGTGGCTGGAATCTTATGCTGCTTCTCAATACGTCTCAGGGCTATACGAAGATCGTCAAAATTGGAAATCTGATCAACCAAATACCCCGATATATCCTTGAGGTCCTGTCTCAACCCTGTCCACAGCATATTTCTCAACATCTTGTTGGCCGAATGAGGCAGGTTACACTGCTTCTGTACAGAATCCAGGACACTTTCCAGCCTACATCCCCAATCAGCCACAGACTCATCCTTGAGTTGTTTGGCTCCATAAAATTCTGCAAGGAGATCAGCCTCACTATCAATCTCTCCAAAAACGCTGTCCATCTTCTTCAGTATTTCTTCAATGGAAGCTCCATTCCTAATCCTGGCAAATACACTTGCAGCCTTACCTTGCAGAGATGAACAGCGAGCATCCATGATATCCTGAGCCTTATGATTCTCCTGCACCAAACTGATGAGTTGATGTCTCCAAACTGCATAGCTATCCTTATCAGTCCCATTAAACTTGGCAATCCAGGGTTTTCTGTTAAGATGAACCTGAACAGGGGCGTTTTCATCTTCAAAGACTTCGTCATCATTGGTAGTGCCCTCATCTTCCTCCTTAATGGGCCTGTCAATATCAGCAGTAGTTAGGACCCCTTGCTGCTTTAGATAGTTCACCATCCATGACTGAAGCTCCTCCTTGTTGCTAGTCTTGGGCTTCACCCCGAGTTTATCAAAAAATTCCTTCATTGGATCCACTTCGGAATCCGCACCCTCAGACCTGTCAACTAATGGTTCTTGTCCACCCTCAGCCATTACAAATGGTAAAATGTTAAACAAGAATAGAACCAAAGCTGAAATAAATAGAAAATTCTGAAAACCAAGTCTAATATAAGTCATCAGCTGAAAGGGGGAAAAAAAAACAAAGTAAGGAATAATTAACAACAACAACAACAAGAGAAAAAAATAAAAAATAAATAAAAAATAAAGAGTTATTCCCCTTATAACGCTAAGGGTCAAACCCTATACAATTATCTCCCCTTGATTGGGAGGGGCACCTGCTCACTAGTTGCTACCGTCGACAGATGACCAGAATGACACCAAGTATGGACAGCCACACTGGGTACCCACTACAAAGCAATTAATCATATATATATGCAAAGAAAAAAATGAATATGCCAATGTAAAATATCTAGCTTACCAGATCCACACACAACAAATAAGAACATTCAACACTGAGTCAACAAAAAACAAGGGTGTACTACATATAACACTGAACATATAAACATAAAATGCAAGTGTGAATGAATGAGAGTAAGTTAATAGGGTAATGGGTAGGTGACCTGCTTCAGAGCTTTAACCCACTGGTAGAATTTAACACTATGTACTTACCAAAAATATGACAGTATTGTAACACGAAATATGAGTAATCTATCTATCGTACACAAGTTACAACTAAATTGTTTTTAAAAAAAACACGCAAAAAACAATATTCATACACAATTAAGTTAACAGTTCGAGTCTCACGTAGTATTCCCGGTGATGTATGACATTCCTTGTAACAGTAATTGTTCAATGTTCCATAAACTGCAGTAGTAACTTCTCGGCGATAGAATGTAAAGTTCTGTTTTCCGCAATCACTTCCGGTATAACGTTGACTTCCGGTGTGACGTAACCTCTTGTTCGATTAGAAACTCACGTACGCGTATGGGGTCACAGCACACGTACCCCGTGGAATTCACTGGTCTTCTGAGAAACGAGCACTTGGCGACTTCCCATGAGTATATATATAGTTATATTCAAAAATAGCATGTTGGTGAAGTTCATAGGTAAAGTTGGTTAAAAGCGTGGCAAATATCGTGTCTAACCGGCAACCGGCGAGATAAAGCTAACTGTTACCTTCTTAGCTTCACTAGAACATCATATTCCTCTCCACATATGGAAACATGTTGAAAGTTCTCAGAACTGTTCTGTACTGATGTTGGGCGCCTCTGCCCCATGTTGGGCGCCAATGAAACGGGGTGGGGATTTGGGCAGAGGCTGATTGATAACCACAATGGCACAGTTCTTTTCACGTTTTATTCATAGACAACTTCAGTCAGACACCTCTATCAATGTGACAGGGGTTCTCAATATCAATTCCGTCCTGTTGTTACAAAGAACCTTATAATATCATGGCTCTGTGTGTCCCCTGGTGGTCCAACTATCTCTGTCCCAGCTCTGCATGTGCAGGGTGGGCCAGGTGTGCAAAAGGTGGTCACATGGTTACAGGTGAAGGGTATGAGGTCAAGGGTCACAAATACAAAACATAAACACAAGCACATGGCACTTGACATGGACACTGACACGACTTGATTACAGTTGACATAGACGGTGACATACAATAGACAGAAACTCACAACCTCACTACTATACTATTATATATATATATATATATATATATTATATATATATGTTATACACACTGTTTAAAATATTCTATGAAAATTGCATTTAATATTAATTTCTAAGACTGGATGTCTCCGCCACACCTGGGTATCCATGTTTTCGCTCTTTTGAAATGACTTTGGATTTATTTCATACTTGTATTAATCGGCAAATACAAGAATACAAGAGCATGTTGTTTCCATTTGGTGAAGTTTACATAATTACCGTAACCGTTAAACTGAGCATTTAAGTCATACTATAAATGCCAAAAGTTTATTATTAGGACCATGTGTAAGATATTTTCATTTTAAAATAAACTGAGAGAGTCAAAATAGCTTCACGTCTGACCGTACTGTCATTGGAATGTGGAAGTGGTCAATTTGTTTTAAGCAATGGCAACAACAGTTAACAAGAGGCCCAGAGGACCTGTATCGCTCACCTGGATTTCATGAGATATGAAACAAGAATGATGATTAAGTATACATGTATTTGTCACTGGTATTGCTATGTCAATATATCATAGGCATTTTATATGGGTACGTGAGGTTTTTATGCCAAAAAATGCATTAATCAATGAAATGAAATTGACTTTTGGCGCAACCCCATAGGGATGCTACAACACAAATATGAGTGATATCCATTGCTTAGGTGCAGAAAAGAAGTTGTTTAAACCAATTGATCCCTTTTGACCCCGCCCTCTACACCCCGGGGGTTAGTTCCTTCCTTTATAAAATTTTGAATCCTTACCTAAAAGGATACTACCAGTCATATCAATTTAGCCAAATTGACACCTTTTGGCCCCACCCCTCAGCTCCCTGGTGGGGTCAACTCTAAAATGTGTACACTTTTGAATCCCCACCCCATGACCATGCTACCATACAAATGTGAGTGATATCCATTGCTTAGTTTCATATAAGAAGTTGTTTATATCAATTTAACCAAATTGACCTCTTTTGGCCCCACCCCTCAGGCCCCAGGGGGTTGGCCCCGTCATTTGTTCAATTTTGAGTCCTCAACCCAAGGGAATGTTACCAGTCAAATATTAGAGATATACCTTGCTTAGTCTCAAAAAGTTGTTTACATCAATTCTGCCAAAATGACCCCTTTTGGCCCAAACTCTCAGCCCCAAGGGAGGTCGGCCCCACTATTTGTTCAATTTTGAATCCCGGCCCAAAAGGGAAGCTTACAGTCAAATATGAGCAATATCTATTGCTTGGTTTCAGAGGAGAAGTTGTTCATATCAATTTAGCCAAATATACCCTTCTTGGCCCCGCCCCTCAGGCCCCTGGGGGGTCAGCCTCTTTATTTGTACAATTTTTAATCCCCACCTAATAGGGATGCTACCAGGCAAATATGAGCGATACTCATTGCTCGGTTTTAGAGAAGAAGTCGTTAATATTAATAGAGCCAAATTGACCCCTTTTGGCCCCGCCTCTCAGACCCCTGGGGTCAGCCCAACCATTTGTACAATTTTGAGTCCCCACCCCATAGGAATGCTTCTGACCGAATTTGGTTAAATTCTGATCATTGGTTATGAAGAAGAAATCAATTATTGACTCTTTTGGGTTTATTTTGTGAATTCCTTTCTTGATTTTCCACGGTATATACAATATATATATATTTGTTGACATGATTTAAACGTATGTAAAATAGTCTGAGCAATGCATATCTAAATCAAACATTTATCACATTTCCTAAAGGCCCACGGAAATGATAATAAATGTTAAGGCTAAACGGTTCGTAAACGTGAAACTTTAACAAGAGGCCCAGGGGCCTTAACGGTCATCTGACTCTAAATTAAAACCCTTATATTATTGTAGTATGCATTCTCTGTAGCAAGTATATAGTGGCACTGTTGGCCATGGTGGCCATCTTGGATTTCTGACCGACCCAATAAATAATAACACTTGGTCTGGACAATCTAAGGATAATTTCTGGTAAGTTAGAGCTGAATCCCACCGGTAGAATTTTAGAAGAAGTTTGAAATAGGTGTTGTTCAGGAAAACCATGATTGCGCAATCATGTTACAAAATGGCCGCCATTGCTGCCATGCCAAAGTTTTTACGAGGCCGAAAAAATAACAACACTTTGTTGGCCCTCCTTCCTTAAAATCCTCACCAATTTCGAGCTCAATGGCACCAGTGGAACTGGAGAAGAAGTTTAAAATGTGTTTTTCAAGATGGCGCCTATGGCGGCCATCTAGGATTTCGGACCGACCCGAAAAATAACAACACTTGGTCGGGATCATATCAGAATCATTACAGGCAAGTTTTAGCTCAATAGCATTGGTGGAACTTGAAAAGAAGTTTAAAATGTGTTTTTCAAGATGGCGGCTATGGCGGCCACCTTGGATTTCGGACCGACCCGAAAAATAACAACACTTGGTCGGGATCATCTCAGGATCATTTCTGGCAAGTTTCAGCCCAACAGCACTGGTGGAACTTGAGAAGAAGTTTAAAATGTGTTTTTCAAGATGGCGGCTATGGCGGCCACCTTGGATTTCGGACCGACCCGAAAAATAACAACACTTGGTCGGGATCATCTCAGGATCATTTCTGGCAAGTTTCAGCCCAACAGCACTGGTGGAACTTGAGAAGAAGCTTAAAATGTGTTTTTCAAAATGGCGGCTATGGCGGCCATCTTGGATTTCGGACCGACCCGAAAAATAACAACACTTGGTCGGGATCATCTCAGGATCATTTCTGGCAAGTTTCAGCCCAACAGCACTGGTGGAACTTGAGAAGAAGTTTAAAGTGTGTTTTCAAAATGGCGGCTATTGCGGCCATCTTGGATTTCAGACTGACCCGAAAAATAACAACACTTGGTCGGGATCATATCAGAATCATTACAGGCAAGTTTTAGCTCAATAGCATTGGTGGAACTTGAAAAGAAGTTTAAAATGTGTTTTTCAAGATGGCGGCTATGGCGGCCACCTTGGATTTCGGACCGACCCGAAAAATAACAACACTTGGTCGGGATCATCTCAGGATCATTTCTGGCAAGTTTAAGCCCAACAGCACTGGTGGAACTTGAGAAGAAGTTTAAAATGTGTTTTTCAAGATGGCGGCTGAACATTCAAAATCTGAATGTCGTATGTCGTATGTTCAGCGGCTGAACATTCAAAATTTGAATGTCGTATGTCGTATGTCGAGCCGCTGAACATTCAAAATCAAAATCTGAATGTCGTATGTTCAACGGCTGAACATTCAAAATCTGAATGTCGTATGTCGTATGTTGAGCCGCTGAACATTCAAAAGTTACCTCGTTGGCTGGTAAAAACACAAGATATGAAGTTTTGAATGTCGTATGTCGTATGTTCAGCGGCTGAACATTCAAAATCTGAATGTCGTATGTCGTATGTTCAGCGGCGGAACATTCAAAATTTGAATGTCGTATGTCGTATGTCGAGCCGCTGAACATTTAAAATCAAAACCTGAATGTCGTATGTCGTATGTTCAGCGGCTGAACATTCAAAATCTGAATGTCGTATGTCGTATGTTGAGCCGCTGAACATTCAAAAGTTACCTCGTTGGTTGGTAAAAACACAAGATATGAAGTTTTGAATGTCGTATGTCGTATGTTCAACGGCTGAACATTCAAAATCTGAATGTCGTATGTCGT
This sequence comes from Pecten maximus, assembly GCF_902652985.1. NCBI lineage: Eukaryota > Metazoa > Mollusca > Bivalvia > Pectinida > Pectinidae > Pecten > Pecten maximus. The sequence goes on along the minus strand of NC_047031.1, from coordinate 31,661,412 downwards.
ATGTTGAGCCGCTGAACATTCAAAAGTTACCTCGTTGGCTGGTAAAAACACAAGATATGAAGTTTTGAATGTCGTATGTCGTATGTTCAGCGGCTGAACATTCAAAATCTGAATGTCGTATGTCGTATGTTCAGCGGCGGAACATTCAAAATTTGAATGTCGTATGTCGTATGTCGAGCCGCTGAACATTTAAAATCAAAACCTGAATGTCGTATGTCGTATGTTCAGCGGCTGAACATTCAAAATCTGAATGTCGTATGTCGTATGTTGAGCCGCTGAACATTCAAAATTTACCTCGTTGGTTGGTACAAACACAAGATATGAAGTTTTGAATCTCGTATGTCGTATGTTCAACGGCTGAACATTCAAAATCTGAATGTCGTATGTCGTATGTTCAGCGGCTGAACATTCAAAAGTTACCTCGTTGGCTGGTAAAAACACAAGATATGAAGTTTTGAATGTCGTATGTCGTATGTTCAGCGGCTGAACATTCAAAATCTGAATGTCGTATGTCGTATGTTGAGCTGCTGAACATTCACAATATACCTCGTTGGCTGGTAAAAACACAAGATATGAACGTTTTAAACGGTTTTCCGGATCTCGTTGGCTGGCTGAGCATTTACAGCAAAACTCCCGCAGCTAAAACCTGCTGGACATTCAAAATTTGAATGTCGTATGTCGTATGTTCAGCGGCTGAACATTCAAAATTTGAATGTCGTATGTCGTATGTTCAGCGGCTGAACATTCAAAATATGAATGTCGTATGTCGTATGTTCAGCGGCTGAACATTCAAAATTTGAATGTCGTATGTCGTATGTCGAGCCGCTGGACATTCAAAATCATCATCTGAATGTCGTATGTCGTATGTTCAGCGGCTGAAAATTCAAAATCTGAATGTCGTATGTCGTATGTTCAGCGGCTGAACATTCAAAATTTGAATGTCGTATGTCGTATGTCGAGCCGCTGAACATTCAAAATCAAAATCTGAATGTCGTATGTCGTATGTTCAACGGCTGAACATTCAAAATCTGAATGTCGTATGTCGTATGTTGAGCCGCTGAACATTCAAAAGTTACCTCGTTGGCTGGTAAAAACACAAGATATGAAGTTTTGAATGTCGTATGTCGTATGTTCAGCGGCTGAACATTCAAAATCTGAATGTCGTATGTCGTATATTCAGCGGCGGAACATTCAAAATTTGAATGTCGTATGTCGTATGTCGAGCCGCTGAACATTTAAAATCAAAACCTGAATGTCGTATGTCGTATGTTCAGCGGCTGAACATTCAAAATCTGAATGTCGTATGTCGTATGTTGAGCCGCTGAACATTCAAAAGTTACCTCGTTGGCTGGTAAAAACACAAGATATGAAGTTTTGAATGTCGTATGTCGTATGTTCAGCGGCTGAACATTCAAAATCTGAATGTCGTATGTCGTATGTTGAGCCGCTGAACATTCAAAAGTTACCTCGTTGGCTGGTAAAAACACAAGATATGAAGTTTTGAATGTCGTATGTCGTATGTTCAGCGGCTGAACATTCAAAATCTGAATGTCGTATGTCGTATGTTCAGCGGCTGAACATTCAAAATTTGAATGTCGTATGTCGTATGTCGAGCCGCTGAACATTCAAAATCAAAATCTGAATGTCGTATGTCGTATGTTCAGTGGCTGAACATTCAAAATCTGAATGTCGTATGTCGTATGTTGAGCCGCTGAACATTCAAAAGTTACCTCGTTGGCTGGTACAAACACAAGATATGAAGTTTTGAATGTCGTATGTCGTATGTTCAGCGGCTGAACATTCAAAATCTGAATGTCGTATGTCGTATGTTCAGTGGCTGAACATTCAAAATTTGAATGTCGTATGTCGAGCCGCTGAACATTCAAAATCAAAATCTGAATGTCGTATGTCGTATGTTCAGCGGCTGAACATTCAAAATCTGAATGTCGTATGTCGTATGTTGAGCCGCTGAACATTCAAAAATTATCTCGTTGGCTGGTAAAAACACAAGATATGAAATTTTGAATGTCGTATGTCGTATGTCGTATGTTGAGCTAACTTCACACAGCCTAAATCGACTTTACCTGCAATAGCAAACTAATGTGACAGGTCATGACGGATGTTGGCGGTAATGGTGGTGATATATTTTTACAGATTCATTTCGCCCTGTTGTAATCCTGTCCCAATTTGTTTTAATTTGTGTAAATATTCTTAATGCCTTCATTAACTAAACATTATACAAATATGTTAGTCTTTGATAAATGTCTCTAAGAATTTTTTTTTAAAAATACTCATTTACCTCCAAAGTCCAAGTCTAAAATTCTTTTCAAAACTATTTAAAAGATGTTGGCTTTGATCACAAGATATGAGTAACCACTTTATTCATTTCAAACTTTACAAGGTTGTACTAATATATATAATTATATCTATACATGTTTCGTTTGTATAATATTTCGTTTTATAAAAGTTTTATTATTATTATTTTGTTTTGGCAATTTTAGCCCATAATGTTTGACTTTAATGACCTTTGTAGTGTTTAACTATCGTCACCTTCATATATACACATCCTGTGTTTGTTTGGTTAGACTTAATCATGTAAGCACATGATTTGTAATATCTGCATATATATTTTATATATTTTTTTAGAACGGGAGAGAATATAAGCTCCACTTCTACTTACACATAGAGATGCTTACGTGTAAATCTTCAGAACGTGACCAGCCGAGGGAGGAATATGTTCCTTCAGAACAAAGCAAAAGGAGGGAGGTCTCTGCACCTGTATCACGTGACAAGCGTAAGGGGAAATTTGCAGAAATCATTCCGTATATTTCTGAGAAATATAACGTACCTGAAACTGCAGTAATCCCTGTGGTTAGTTGTAAGGATGAAGAGTGTAGGATCATTGTTTACAGCGACTCGTATAACAGGGAGACGCACCACACTTTTGCTGGATATGATATTATCTTTAAAAACCCAAACATTGTGAGCCGTGAAGCAAGCGACGTCATTGAAGTATGTCAGTCACAAAACTATAATCTCACTCCTAAACAGAGAACTGCACTGAAAGATATCATACAAAGAAAGACCCATGAGTGGTTCTCTGCCCACTCTAATTTGAATATCATCAGCATGTCGCCTGTCAAGTCCAAAGGTGGAGAAATTGAAATGGACCATCCGTGTATTGTACTTTATTGCACATCAAAGGGATATGTTCCTGTGGGAGAGAAAGATTTTCCAAGAACTGTTTCCATGGCGGATAAAACGGTAGACATAGATGTTAGAGAAGGTTACTTCCAATTTGGATACAACACAAAAGCGAGTAATCTCCGTCACGACACACTTAGAATGGGGTGCGAATTTGGCGTGGAGAATGGTCAATATTCTGGAACCATTGGCCCATTCGTAGACTACCAAGGACAGTTAGCCTTCCTGACTTGTGCTCACGCCATCTTTGGAATTGACCTGAATGGTTACGACAAACAAAATGTAAACTCCTTTGTAGAACAGCCATTCTCCCCCGTTCCAGACATAGCGAACCGCTGCGGACAGGTTAGGCGGGCGGTGTTTTCTCCAAGCGCTCCAAACGCTAGTGTCGATGCCGCTGTAGTTGTCATAACAGAACAAGCACGGATTCCATCTCGCGGGGAATTCGCTATTGCCAAGGAATGGCAATTTAAAAAAGCAGGTAATGTACCTAATTTGATGTGTTTAAAGATAATAATCAAACTTTTTCATTCAAATACGTATTTCAGTGATTATTGCAGAATATTCTTATATAACTCACAAACATTTCTCATTCTAATATTAACATCCCGGTAAGAAATGATGACACAGTGCTAAATAAGGGAAATTTAATACATTTATGCTTTGGTGAAGATGTTTCAATTTTGCCTTAGCCTTGAGTTGGAATAAAACAATAATTTAACTGTCCAGAAGCCAAGGTCACTATGTCAAAGGTCAAATTTTATATACACTTTATTTTTACTCAGGATATTTTTTCTATGACATCATCAATCGAAGTTTGTCGTCGTTATTAAACAATAAGTGAAATGTGCAAAGGTCAGGGACAATGGTTCCAAACGCTCATATTTAGTCGCCTCTTAAAACATGCTGTGAGATAAAGCAGGCATATTCTTCCCCACTCCTGCACAAACTAGATAGGGAAGATTTACAAAGATTACCAAAAGTTTCATAGGTATGTCTTGCAAAAAAAAAAAAAAAAAAAAAATAAAAATAGGCTGACGTTTTAGAGATTCTGAAAAATGTTTGATGTAAATGTTTTAGCGTGGTATATCCTGTATATTTCAGGATTTGATGTCATACCATATTATGATTCTGGGAAAATCCATGACGACCCTACAACAATTGATAATGATTTACGTATTGTTAAGTTTGGAGCCGAAACCCACGTGACCAGAGGGGTCCTTGATTGCGACGGGACTGTCGTCAGGGCAGTGTCGGAAAACCTTGGTATGCCAGGTAGCCAACAAAATGTCACTATGAGTGGTCAAATGGAGATTCGGAGCGTTCAGGCTCGTACAGTTTTCTTTCAGGCAGGAGATTCCGGAGCGGGAGTATTTTATGTGGATAAGCCATCGGGCCGACAGGAACTCGTCTGTATAGGGATGGCCATAGGTTGTACCAGTTATGGAAATGGAATAGTCACACCTATCGCTAACATCCTCAGAGCTCTGGAGATAACGCCTCCCCTTAAATCATTTCTACCTACCTCTGTGTCACGGAAGAGAAAACGACATAAGAATTATTAGTCCTGCTGGTTTTTTTGTAAATTTTATTCCAGAGACGGTATCAAACAAGTATATAAAAAACCTGTAAACAAATGATACATATAATGATTTTAAAATGACCAACCGACGACCTATAGTTTTATAATATCGTATATCGGTGGTTTTTTTTAGCGTATGCCAAATTTCGAGTTTTCTGTACAAAATGACATGTTTTTTAGCGTATTTCATTTTTGGCGTTTTCACAACCTGTAATTCAAATTTTAGCGTACATTTGTTTCATATACATGTACAACGAAAACGAAGAAGTACAGGAACATTTATTGAAAATCAAAAGTTATAACATCGAACACGTAACGTGTGTACTGTTATGTAAGTCAATCTGAATGACCTAGATACTACGGATAATTCACACAGTTAAATGGAGATCTACTTACATATCAAGGACTTTGCAGATGCCTGCATCTTTGAAACCGTTTGTTATAATCTTAAGTCTTGTTTTCAGATGAACGTATAATTTTACCAACCACTTGGCACCTGATTGCAGCGACCAATTTTAGCGATATCTTATAATTCGCGACCGAGTCTGTTGCGAAATTAGATATTCACCTACTATAAACAGATAAAACATAAATATAACATTATTCTTTAAGTGTCCAAATAAATACCCAAAAAAGTCGTTCAAAATAAAAGTCCGAAAGCTAATACAAGGACTCTAGTGTCCTTTGCTTTGTACGACTGACTACTTACTGCGACGTTCGCGGTATTGTATAAGGTTTTATTTCACTTTCACTCATTTTTCCATGCTTTCTCACACTTTCATATCCTAATTACATATAAGAGACAAACGACACCTTATATGGACTTACACAAGACGACCACAGGACTACACATGTAAGACACACGGACTTAACTATAAATAGACAGGGTAGTTTCCACACTACAATACACCAGTGTCATGTACAGCACAAGACTATACACATGTAACAATGTGAAAATTTGACAATGTATTGGTTTTTATTATGTTTGTTATATTTTACCTCAGGTACGCGCCGCTCGCTGTTTAAGTCAACGTTTTCGCGGTGCGCGCGGACTTGTGTACGACTGTGCTGTTTACCTGTGTACGTTACCTGTCTTACATGTATGTTGTGAATTGTTATATGTAAATGTGGTGTTGAAATGTTTCCTTATATGGTCATGTCCAGTGTCGTCTCGTTTTGGGTTTTGGCGGTCAATTTGGTGTCTTTGTCTTGTATAGTTTGATCAGACATAGAGCCGCCGAGGTGGAAGGATGTGTGTTTGAGTTGGTCCGTGAAAGGTTAGTTCTTTTAAGCTCTAGAAGTCATATTTTATATTTTGTTATTTGGTATTTATTGGACGCGGTCGATTTCGTTTTGGTGTTCATTATCTAATATATTATTAATTTAGGAAATTATCATTTGTTCTAGCAGAATACTGAACGGCACTGGCCGAGAGTTTTTTATGCAACATTTGACATTATATATTTACTGTTTTACTATTTGTATTGTAGGGTTTATTTTATATGAGCAATAAAATATTGGAATCTTCAACTCGATTTGGATGATTTTGTTCAAATTTACAATGGCGCCCATGTAGTGACCAGGATTCCTACTGCTAGATTCCGTTTTCCGGATTTCGGCAAACCGATTCCGACAGGAGACAAGAACCCATCCTCGGAATATGTGTGTGCGGCTCTTAATGTGTGTAACTACAATATTTGTGTAGTATTATATTCGAGGTCGTCCAGACGCTTGTAATGCAAACATGTGTATGGTGATGTAACTTCCGGTGTAAACATCCGGCCACGTGCGACCTAGTTGGATAATTCTGCATTTGTTTTTTTTTCTCTCTGATTTTTCAGAGTATTATAATATATTTTTTTATTAGAGGTAGGAGATATAATTTGGTATCACCCTTAAGTTATTCAATCATTTATTTATTCATTTATGTACCTATTTTTCCCCATTTTGATTTTTCATAGTTTGATTGGTTGGTTTTGAACTGGTGGTTCTGTGTGGTCAGGTAACTGGTAGTCGTTGGTTTTCTTCCGTGATTTCAGTTTTTTTTCTTCTGTGATATTTAGTTATTCAGGTTATTTTAGTTTGTGTTGAGTGTTGAATGTTATATGTTATATGTTGATAGTTATATGTACACTTGTATGTTGATTTGTTTCCGTGTTTCTATCAAATTTGTGAATCCGCTTTAGATCTTTCGCGTTTTTGCCTGCTGTTTTTTTCGAGATTTCTTTAGTTTTTGGTAGTTAGACTTTGTGTTGTCTTTCTATTGAAACTGTGATTTAGCCTATAGTAAAATCATAGGCAATTACTTTGTAATTTACGTATTTATTTTCATTTCATACAGATTTATGTACTGTACTTTGGCGCTTGGTGGAATCTGTTGTGTTTGTAGGAAGCTGAACTATTTTCTTAATTACTAGTGACATTTTATCACATTATTATTCGGAATTTGTTCTTGTTCTACAATTTTACCATGGATAGAGATCATAAAGTACAACTCATCAAGGTGCTGGATGAGATGGGACTTGCACCCAAGTGTAAGGATCCTGAGGAATTCAAGGAGTGGATGTCATCATACCTACAAGAGCAAGGAGTTAGTGCTGATGTTAAGCCCAGGACAGAGTCCAAAGAACACCATATTGTTACTCAACAAGCTCGACTTCCGCCATTCAGTGGTGATTCATCTGCGAGGCAGGAACCCTCATATAACTTGTGGAGATATGAAGTGGAGTGCTTATGTCGTGATTCTACAATCACTGAGGAGATGTTGGCTCAGATCATACATAGATCACTGCGAGGTAATGCTGGATTGGTGGCAATGAGACTTGGCAGCGGTGCAGCTATTTCAGAACTATTGACCCAGTTGGACAGCAATTATGGTGTGGTAGAGGATCAGGAGGCTTTAATGGGTAAGTTTTATAATGCGAGTCAAGGAGATTCTGAAGATGTTACCTCCTGGGGTTGCAGATTAGAAGATCTGTTAGTGAAAGCCACAAGGACTGAACCACTGTCAATGACAAAGCGGAACCATATGCTACACAGTAGGATATGGAAGGGATTAAGACCTGCACTTAAGGAAAGATCTGCAGCAAAGTTTGAGTTATGTCCAGGTTATGAGGATTTTAAGGTGGAGTTGCGCAAGATGGAATCAGAGATGGCTATTGAACAGAAGTTGACAGCTACATCTAAGATGGCATGCAGTGATAACTGTAATGAAGATCCAAGGTATGAGAAGTTGGAAGGAATGATCAAGCAGCTGACAGCAGAAGTGAGGAACATGAAGTCTAGAGACGGCGAAGTGAAAAAATCTGGTTTTGGCAACCAATACAACACCCAGCGACAGTATGATGGTGGGAGACAAGATTTTGAGGATTATCAGGGACCTACATGTTATCGCTGTGGACAAGTTGGTCATTTTCAGATAGGTTGTAAGGTACGTTTGGATCATTATTCCGGTAGAGGGCGTGCTCGAGGAGGTTATCGTCGTTTAAACGGAAACGGGTCTATGGGACGGGGCCGCCGATAGAACCTGATGTTCCACTTTCTGACACGAATCCTGGAAGGAAAATGGAATTAGTTGGTTCGGTCAACGAAGTTCAAGTTCTTGTTGGAGGTGTTGATACAAAGGCCTTATTGGATACTGGATCAACGGTATCGACCGTCAGCAAGTCATTTCACGAGACTCATTTACGTCACTTGGAGATTCAACCACTGGATTACTTACTTGATATTGAGTGCGCAGACGGGGAGTCTCTGCCATATTTTGGTTACATTGAGGTTGACATGGAGATGACAGGATTGGCTTCCGGACAACAAACACATGAATGTATTTTACTAGTTGTTCCAGACAGTCACTACAACAGTCAAGTGCCATTTTTGATTGGAACTAATGTCTTAACTGTACTTATGGAGGATTGTAAGGAGACTCATGGAGTTAGGTTTTTACAGGCAGCAAATTTATACACTCCTTGGTATTTATCATTTAGATGTCTATCGCTAAGAGAGAAGGAGCTTGCTAAGAGTAAGAATAGACTTGGAATTGTGAAGTGTGCCGAGTGTAGTAATATTACACTGAAGCCAAACAGTCGGGTGACCGTAGCAGCATACTTGGACAAAGAGTTACCATATCATAGAACATGTGCCATACTACAACCGACAGGAGATGCTGTAATAGCTGGTGATGACCTTGACCTGACACCAGGGATAATCAACTATACTTATGGTGAGAGGATGCAGCTGAAAGTACAAGTTACCAATATCTCTATGAGAACGATGGTTATTCGTCCAAGAGCAATTCCTGCAGAAATTCAGCCTGTGACTATTGAGGATAAGCATTCTTCTTTTGAGGAGGAGGATATGCGTGATCAGTTCACAGCATTACTCGAGAAGATTGACATAGACACAGATGGTCTGTCGGAAGAGGAAGTCAAGCAAGGGCAGGTTTTAATAAAGCAGTTTGACGATATTTTCTCTAAAGGCGATGAGGATATAGGATTTTCTGCAGCTGTAAATCACCAGATACATTTATCCAATCAGGAACCGGTAAAGCAAAGGCACAGGAGAGTTCCCCCATCCATGTATAAGGAAGTACAGGATCATTTGCATCAACTACTTAACACTGGAATCATCAGACCATCTCATAGTCCATGGGCATCGCCCATTGTACTGGTTAGGAAGAAAGACGGCTCGTTGCGGATGTGCATCGACTTCAGGGAGATAAACAAGAGGACTATTAAGGATTCCTATGCCCTTCCGAGAATAGAGGAGATATTAGATTGTTTGTCCGGGTCTAAATTCTTTACAGTATTAGATATGAAGTCTGGTTATCATCAGGTTGGAATAGAAGAGGATCACAAGGCAAGAACAGCATTTACTGTAGGCCCACTTGGGTTTTACGAATTTAATCGAATGCCGTTTGGTCTTTCGAATGCGCCCGCGACTTATCAGAGGTTGATGGAGGAATGTTTAGGAGATTTACATCTCAGAGTATGTTTGATTTACCTTGATGATTTGATCATTTTCTCCGATTCATACGAAGAGCACCTGAGACGAATAGAAATGGTCCCCAAACGTCTGAAGGAGTGCGGCTTTAAGCTAAACCCGAAGAAGTGCAAATTCTTTCAGCGCAAAGTGGTATACCTTGGCCATGTTGTTTCAGAAGAAGGTATTGGAGCTGATCCTGAGAAGATAGTCAAAGTTCAGACTTGGCCCACTCCGAAGTCACCTGAAGATGTCCGATCATTCCTTGGTTTTGCGAGTTATTACCGTAAATTTGTGAAGGATTTTGCGAAGATCATGATTTTGTATATCATAATATCGGAACTTGTCTTGAGGAAAAATGAGTCATTTGGCGGTCAACAAAAGGTGATGTTGGGTGTGAGTTGATTATTGCAATCGTCTTTTGTCCTCTGGCATACCCAGTGTCATAATATTGGGTCAGCAGCATGCTGGGGAAAATTGCTCCAAAGCTGGTTCGAATCAATGACCTTGACCTTCTCTCAAAGTCGCAGGGGTAAAGTGTGTTAAAATCTTTAATCAGTAACCAAAATGCCCAGAGTCATGTTGTTTGGTCAGTTCACAAATATACATGCTGAGTTCAAAAGGGAAGTCAAGGGTCAAGGTTACAAGGCCCAAATCTCAATGTCAAATTTTTATATCTTTTCGTTGATGACTGTTTTGGTCTGAATTGATGAAACACATAAAGTCGAAATTCAACGGGGAGTAAACTGACCTAAAGCTAAGTTCACCGGGTCAAAGAGGACAAGGACAGGGGGTCAAGGGTAAAGGTAAACTTATCAGACGGATATTTTATCATGACATTCTGAAGCAAAGTTGGACGGAAGTAAACAAAAAGTTTCACTTACTTTAAAATATTAATGCTCAAATATTTAAATTTCTTTTCAGAAACCAAAAACGCCAAGGATTAGTTTACATGCTAGGAGGAATGACTTAAAAGTTTATTCAAATGAACAAACCTTTATCTGCTCTCATGATCACAGAGGTGAGATGCATTAAATTTCAGTACATTCTAGAAACCCATCAGACCAATAAATATCATGAGCCCCTTGTTTTATTTAGTTTTATGTCTAGTTTTAGAATTATATCTTATCTATATCGCAAGCAATCTTGATTGTTTTAATTTCAAACGTTGCAATTTTCGTCCATATATAATATTTTGTTGATTTTAATCTAATCAAACATATAAACATTTATAATTTTAATTCTTGATAGTCTCACAATCAATAATAAAAACACAGACACTAATTTCTGATAAAACTTTTATTGTGTTGTGAAATGTAAAATATTTTAATTGCCTTCATCTGCTTCACTGATTTAGACGCATAAGATCTGCGATATTTTCTCACAAGGGCATAATCTATTTCAATTGATGTATCCATATGCATGTAGCATGTCATAAAACGTATGATACATTTTTCACCTTGAATATCACGTTATAAATGCGATCTTTGTAATAATGTCAGATAGACCCATTTATTAAACCAGAGAGTGGTAGCTCGTTTCCCTTCAAACTGGACATATATGTTTTCACGTCAATTTCAAAGACGCTATGACTTTATGAGAAAATGAAAATGTGACATATTCGTTCGTGTCCATTTAACTTAACCTATATATTGTTACATATACTAGATCAAAGAGTTAAGAATTGGCGCCAAAATATTGAATTACCATCGTATAGAACGGATGTCGACTTAATTCCATCATGCATTAAGTTAAATTGCGTATCGTGTCCAATGAGAAATGGACCACAAAGTAGTTTTATCTCGGGGTAATGTATAATTCATTTTTGTGGTATATCTGACTGTGATTATAAATTGTCTCACATGTCCATCTTACTGTTATAAATGATAAATATTCTCACATGTCCATCTTACTGTGATGATTGATAAATATTCTCACATGTCCTTCTTACTGTTATAAATAATAAATATTCTCACATGACCATCTTACTGTGATGATTGATAAATATTCTCACATGTCCATCTTACTGTGATAAATGATAAATATTCTCACATGACCATCTTACTGTGATAAATGATAGATATTCTCACATATCCATCTTACTGTGATAAATGATAAATATTCTCACATGACCATCTTACTGTGATAAATGATAAATATTCTCACATGACCATCTTACTGTGATAAATGATAAATATTCTCACATATCCATCTTACTGTGATAAATGATAAATATTCTCACATGTCCATCTTACTGTGATAAATGATAAATATTCTCACATGTCCATCTTACTATGATAAATAATAAACATTCTCACATGACCATCTTACTGTGATAAATGATAAATATTCTCACATATCCATCTTACTGTGATAAATGATAAATATTCTCACATGTCCATCTTACTGTGATAAATGATAAATATTCTCACATGTCCATCTTACTATGATAAATAATAAACATTCTCACATGACCATCTTACTGTGATAAATGATAAATATTCTCACATATCCATCTTACTGTGATAAATGATAAATATTCTCACATGTCCATCTTACTGTGATAAATGATAAATATTCTCACATGTCCATCTTACTATGATAAATAATAAATATTCTCACATGTCAATCTTACTGTGATATAATTTGTAATGTTTGATTTGATCTGAATAAATATTATTTCATTTTTAGTCAGAGTTTCATTGGTTGCTACACCATGTGTATATGCCTAGGGAGAGAATATCTGACAATATATTCTATATGACCGTTACTATATCTAATCCAACTCAGAACTAAGCTGAGATCGGAAGCCATGGATGATGGCTGTCCAGGTAATTTACCTGTCTTTACCAGAGTTGGTGTTCGGGGAATGAGCCATTTAGGTAGTGTCGGTGTTGCTGAGCGATAGAAGCAAATCTCCAAATAGATAGCGCTCGTTGAAAATATTAGGGCATTTAGCCTTAAGTTAGATAATCAATATCATATTTAAAAAAAAAATCTTTCTCGCTAAACTAGTGTTGATTACCCATCACCAAATTGTAGACATCCATGGAGGAATTAGTGCTGGTCCAGGATAGTTAGTGTCTTTACAAACATTTTAGTCCTGCGCTTTACAAAATTAGATTTCACCGCGGAAAACTGATGCTTAAATTTTGTAATATTATGTATGCTGCTGAAAAAAAATGCTGTATTGTGTTGAATGATTACTTAGTTTAAAAAGTGAAAATTCGAAAGCAGCAGTTTATGTGGAAAAAAATACTAAAATCGTATTGAAATGAGGTGAATTTAATTCAGGTGAAACTATACCCCAAGAAAGAAAACGTTTTCAGATATGAAAAATGTACATGATATATATGGGAATGAACTTCAATTCTAAACAAGTAAATCTATCAGGGAAACTAATACTTCATAACGGTACACATATATACATTGTACGTCTATGTAGATAGCCCAAACATTTTCTTATTATTCCGGATATTTTCGTTCCGAAGTTTTGATTCTAAAACTTGCAACCGTGTGCCATTTCCGGTTCTAGAAAAGGGCTAACACGTGAAAATCAACATGCCTAAAACATCCGATAAGAAGTTGTCATACGAAAAGGACATTCCTTCAAATGTAAGTATAATACGAACTTCAAGGTTTGGGTACCATTTAATAAGACTATGAATGCATTGTACAAAATAATACGAGTTTCCTCTGGCCCTGACACCATGTTTGGTTTAGGGCTGATTGCCTGAACGGGACGTGGTGTCGGAGGAAACTCGGGCTATGCAAAGCTGGTGTAGAGTCTTGTTAACTACTATCACTTGTCCTGCCCCAGACCTGTTGAATGTTTCCACTGGCCACAGCCACCTCGTGTCTTGTATCAAGGGGGTTTACCGGATGCAATGGCCGACACTATCCACAGGTTACAATATAGTAGTGTTATGTTTATATCGACCCCCCCCCCCCCCCCCCCCCCATATATTGTATACATACATTACTTTTGTAACGTGTCCCTGTGCACTATCGGATGAAAATAGGTTAGGCCTATTCAGAAATTCAAAACATGGATAAGAACGTTTTCACACCAAAAATAGTTATTCATCATCGACGCTAAATAAATGGGATAATGTTGGCAAAAGTGAAATTTTTTTGTTTTCATTAAAAATTACAACATACCTTGTGGGTGTTCATGGTGTGTAGTATTCTCGCAACTATTTCATGAAAGATAAATTATTATCTTACCTGCACGTGTGTTAATACTGTTATTCGGTCTGCCCTTATATATAAATATGTCAACTTATCGTGCCAGGTGAGGTCTACCTGTTGCCGATTCTCATGTCCTCTGTGGCAAACTCACAATATTCAAAGCTTACTCCATGAAGACATTATCATCTCATGTGACGTGAGACAAAATCTCTCGTGATTCAAAACATTTTCCTTCCATATTTATATATGATGGCATATATACATGTACACTTAAGCTTACTCCTACGTGTATAACATAAGAGGCCGCTACTATGTACATGTATCACGTCTTTTAGATGGCATCCAGTGACTTATGTTGTCAATAATATCAGGAATTTACTAGTCATGACACACAAATATACTTGAAAGGTTGCAAGAAAAGATAAGATAAAAAGAGAAAAGGACAATAAATAAAATGAATATTTTCAAAATTGTCCAGCCCACTACACGTCTAATATCATTTGCATGCAATGATAACAATTATTTCTGTTATTTCAGCCTAAAGATTGGAAGAAATGGAAGGAAGAGAGTAAGTAAAATTTCTGAACATTTTAAATTTTACTCATAAATGTTTGTCAGAATTGTAAATTTGTAAAAAAATTGTCATTTGTACATTTGAATTTTAATGGCTTGTTCATTTTCGGTAATTGGTTGTGAAATATGTATTTTGAATTTTTGATGGCATGTACAGTTCAGATTCATGTATAACTATACCGATACGAGTGATATGGCATAAAATAGAAGTTTTAGAGAAACATTGTATTACATGTCATGTGATATAACCGAAATTACAGGGAAACGACAGAAAAGAAAATGGAAAGAAGAAGCATTAATTAAAAAGTTAGAGAAGGAACAAGAAAGAAAGAAAAATGAAGAGGAACAGAAAAACATGGCTATTGAAGAAGAGAAAGTGAAAGAAAGATTAGGTGTGTTGTGTTTGTAACCGGGGATATCAAATAACCACTTGGACATGATTTGTTTGTCGTGAGTTCTTTATTTTGACAAGTTCAGTAGGTTAAAACACCTACACTCTGTAACAAACATAAAAGACTAAAATTACACAAAGCACATACATTGCAAGATACAATCAAGGGAGATAACTAGCGAATCACACTAGTTATGCTAAACACGAAATATAAGCTATCTGGACACATGTAATTACATTTAACTAAGATATTAACTTTGTAATAATTATCTTTACAACTATCTTATTGAAATTACAATAAATATAGATCATATACATTTAACATGAAATTTATCTTTGAGACGAAAGATCTACTCTAGTACAAATCACCTATAAAGAGATTTGTATCAACATATATAAACAAACTGGATTCTCCCATAATAAGTTACACAATATTACAATACACTAAAAAGGTATTCACCTGTGTATGGCACAGAGCCGTTTCAACCTCATATCATCACCAGTATTCCATGTTTCTTATGACAATCTAAAAAATGCATAAAAACAGTTCTTTCTAATAATACTGCAGATCTGTACATATATAATGGATTAATTTAACCATTACTCACTTATATATATATATTACTGAAAAATACTACTCTGTATATACAAAGTTACAATTCAAAATAGAGATTTTGAATAAAGATAATAATTTAATTTAAATGCCAAACTTATAAAGTTCATAGCAAATCTACAATATAAGCTAGTTAGATACAATACATTGAAACAGTAATAATTCACTAGAACCATAACTTACCAATAAATTCTCTGTCTTTCGGTCCTTTGTCACAAATGTCCGACTCAATATATGTATAGGTCTGATCAGTTTGGCAGACTGTAGAGAACTAACTTCCTTACAAAGAGATTCCCGCCAAACTGACCAAAGGCTATTATAATATCTTGACCAATAAAAAGTATAGAAACCTATCACATGTACGTCATGTGATGTATAAAAATATAACTATACAGGTAAGGTAACTTAAAAATAGACATACAGGTAAGTCAGCAATAATCACTCCCTGTAATCTATAACACACAAACACCTCTTCTGTTACACACACACTGAACAATATGGGCACAAATAAATAAATAACACAAGTCAATAAAATATATACATACAAATTATATAAAGCATGACATTAATCACCCTATTACATGTTGATAACAGTAATTTTACTTTGGTCCCAGATAAGATAGTCATTTATTAGTAAGAAGAAGTGACAAATACTCTGCTAATCTTCAAACTAGCAACCTTTCACTCTCAAGGCAAATGTTCTACCACTTAAAGGGAAATTACTGTAAGTCTGATGACCTGCTATCTTCACTTTGACACTTCTCCCTCCTTCACAAAGTGTTCACTCGCAAGGACTACTACCACCCTGGTTCTGTAGCTCCAAGGAAAGCCTCTCAATCTTCTAAATCTTAAATTGGAGTGGTCAGCTGCACCAAATCTTTTTTATATTTCTTTTATTTTTTAAACATTTTGCATGATAAACATCAAACAGGTTACATTTCCACAAGTACATTTATATAATTACTCGCTCACAAATTTTCTTCATTTTCTCATTTGAACAGTTTAACTGATCACACTAATACTTATGTTAGATCCAACCCACCTTACATTCACACTCGCATACAACATGAAGACATACAGAATCAGACAAAACACAAAGAAACAGCAGAACAAAAATATAACACATATAAAAGAGCTATAGTAAAGAAAGAGACAGAAAAGAGGGGGGGTTGATGGTGATGGAAAAGATAGAGAGAAGATAGGGGGATATTAGGGTGAGAGGTGGTCAGACTTTCGGTTTATATATAAAAAATATTAAATTTAACATTTATAAAATCTTAATAGGAAAGAGTAATGGAAAGCCTGTGCTGGGCTTCAAACTAGCGACCTTTCACTCTCATGGCCAACATCCTACCACTAGGCTAAAGGCAAATTCCTGCTGGTCTGACCTAGTTAGGTGACCTGTACATGCGTACTCAACCTTCACTTTTACAGTGATACACATTGCCATCAAACCATCAGACTTTCTGTCAACACGTTGGTATATGTAAACTAATGGTCATTTGATTGCTGTGATTTATTTAAATATGGTCCAGTTTAAAAATTCTATTTTTCAAAGCAGTTTTCCTAATTCAATACAATTAGTTTAGGTTATGAATACATAATGGCCCTATGTTAGATTTTCTGGCCATTGTATTTCTCAATTCCAGATCAGTTCCAGATCAGCAGTAAAGAACTGGCAAAGTTGTAGACCCAGGAGGGTGTCATAATGTTTGTAATAATTAGTAGAGATATATAAGATAAATAATAACATGGACTTTCCCTCCAAAATGATGGGGAAAAATATCAATTATATTTTTCACAATGTAAATCCTATCTTAGAAAAAAGCATTAAAATTCTGGGTTCACTAGTCCAAATAAAAGGTGGGAAAAAATTGCTGTCATAGACTGCTGTATAAATGTAGTTCCTTCCCCAGAATTACCTAGAAAGTAAACATAAGGAATTATTTATGTGTTTTAATATTGTAGGAATCCAGCAAACAGTTTCCATAGCGCTGCCTGGATCAATCTTAGACAATGCCCAGTCTCCGGAGCTCCGTACCTATCTAGCAGGACAGGTGAGTTAGAGTAGATATCAACTGTATGTGTGAAGATGTCAAGTGAGGTAGTCACCAGCTACTACAAGGGTACTCTTCTTTTTGTTGTTGACAAGATGGTTAACCAAGGAAATATAATATGACATCTGTAAAATCGTGGATTATAATCTACAAATTTACTGTAGTGAGATGAGCAGAATTTTAGAAAAGCATACATCTTAAATCTTTCCATAGCTGAAGTGTGGACATCTCAAACTGATAATTTGCTTGTAGTTTAGTCTTCCTAATCATTCTGTCATTCTTCCTCCTAATCATTCTGTCATTCTTCCTCCTAATCATTCTGTCATTCTTCCTCCTAATCATTCTGTCATTCTTCCTCCTAATCATTCTGTCATTCTTTTATTCACAGATTGGTAGATCTGCCGTCATATTTAACGTGGATGAGATAATAATTTTTGATGAGACAGGATCTACCAACAGGTATTTCTCTTTACATGAAGTCTGTACATTAAAGATGTTAGATAAACCATTAATGGTTAATATTTCATGGAAAATAGAAATAAATTGCATTTTTAACGAAGGATTCAAGCACTTTAGCCGACAGATCCTCACAGATCTGTAGTTAAATACTGTAATAGACCTTGAAAGAGTCACATGGAGGTAAAAAAAGTCACATGATTCATCTCAACATTGTTTTATGAACATGACTCTGATACTTTAAATGGTCAAACTGTTTTGTCCAGGGCCATTTGAGAGATGTTTGTTTGAGAAATAAGGGCAAACCTAGTAATTTTATATGGATTTCTTGTGAGCTTTGACAATGATTTTCGAACCATGTGACAATATCTGAAAGTCTGTCAAGATTTATGTTTGGTATGTTGCATTAAAAACATTGATTAACTGTTTGTCAGCACGAAAGACCTGGACTGGAATTATGTCAGAAGGGAGATAACTCTATAATTTGGAATCATAAAAATATTTCAAAGGCTAAACCCAGATCCAGTTTAACAAGGATCAAAACATTTAAATCCAGGTGTGTCATTCTCAAATAATATGTAAGGGAGATAACTCTACATTTTCTTCATTACACAAGGTTTTAAAGTGTAATCAAACTAATGAGAGTTAAACTGTTCAGGTCTGTAGAAGGCCAGTATGATGGAGTCGGTAAGAAAGGACAAGCCAATGTGCAGCTAGCGAGAATCCTGCAGTACCTGGAATGTCCACAGTACCTACGGAAATCCTTCTTCCCCCAGCACAAGGATCTTCAATATGCTGGTAAATCATGACTTCTTTGTCTCTAGCTGTGTAGGATAGAGTTAACTTGGTTGCTTAGTGCGCCAGCCTTCATCACCTCAGGTGAGGAGGATTTGAGGTGCATGGCTTGTGTTTCTCAGAAAGCTGATAACGGCCCGGTCTGTACTGCCCTTGTTGTTTCCTTGGGCAAGACACCTTACTGAAATTGCTCTAGATGGTATTGTATGGGCCTCCCAAATGTTGCTCAGTTTGGTATTTACTGACTGCTTTAAAGTCACCTGGCCTCAAAATTACCCTGGCTGTTCATGGAGCAACACCCACAGAAAACAAATTTAACCTCTCACTTTAGAGCAATCCTACTGTTATACTACAATTGTAATATTTTGTATCTGTTTTGCTATATTATAGGGGGAAAATTGAAGCTTAAAATAATTCAATCTTAATTTTGTTTTGAAATAGCAAACTTAGTCACACGTTGACATGCATTTGGCCTTGGTTGTGAGTGATTTATTATAGTGAAGATTCAGATGACACTTATCGCAAATGATATCGTAAAGTGGTCTAGAGTTGTAAACACAATTATCACATAACAACAGTTGGGAAAACTCCTCTCACAAACAAATCACCTCCTTCTGATCGATACAAATTTAAATCCATAATACCCAGGATTAAAAACTAGAGATAAAAACCTTTTATAAAGGTAAAAAATACTCAGGGAAACTTTTAATGTCCTCCCAGTAAAGATTATCTCTTTTTTTATACAATAAAAAACATGTTATACAGGCAGTGAAACCGAAACAATTCAAATTGGCTGGAAATATATCAAATCTTCTTCTTGAAAAACATGTCTAGTAAAAAGAAACAAGTTGACTCCAGATATACATGTATATTGAAACTTTTGCTTGAAAACTGTCTAGTCAGCTCGAGGTCCAAGGCCTACGTATATGTGTACAAACATTCAACGTGATAATTTCACGTGCTATTCGCTCTACCCGTTCTACCTGTAGAACACTCTCTATTGACGAATATTCACTTTTATGCTACCATCTCATAATATATGAGTACCAGAAACATAAAAACAATATTTACATACTATTTGATGAAACGCAGGAAAATAATAAGTATCTATGAAAGGTGAACAAAATAGAATTGACAGTGTCTAAGAAAGGTGAACTACATGTATCTAGATTATAATTTACTTGTTTAGGTTTACTTAATCCTTTGGACTCCCCACATCATATGAGAGCCGACCAGAAGTGTTATTACCGGGAAGGTGTCGTCCTGAACAAGCCTGTCACCACAGGCAAAGGCTCCTACGTTAATGTGGGCCTGCTAAAGGTGAGTACATATGTACTATCAGTTTCTAAAGGTGAGTACATATGTACTATCAGTTTCTAAAGGTGAGTACATATGTACTATCAGTTTCTAAAGGTGAGTACATATGTACTATCAGTTTCTAAAGGTGAGTACATATGTACTATCAGTTTCGGAGGAATAACAGCTAAGTAGTAATAGGATTTAAACAGATTTGAAGAGAGCTTCTCTATAAATGAAACGATCATTTAATGACATATTCTTTTCTATCCTATTAACAATTATTATCCACTTTGATATATGGCCTGTTCTAGGCTGCCTCCCTCGAATGACCTTGACCTTGACTAACAAGTATGTTTATTTCCAAAAACAAAACTGTCATTTTGGTACCCTGATGAATTAATTAGGATTTGTTTTCAGAATTTTTCCTGATTTTAACTTTCTTTTAACAATTTGTTTTTAAATTACAATAGCAGATAGAACCACTTTTAGATACCCAGATTTCTTAGCCAGTTGTTACTGTATCTGTGGGTTGTCAATGGGTATTTACATATGTACTGTACAAATCGATCACATAAGTGTTTGATATTCTATTTCTCCTACAGGAAGTCCAGATAGACAAACAGTTACAACCAGGTGTGAGAGTAACGGTTAAACTTAACGAGTTGGAGACAGGTAAGTCGTGATTGACAAACAGTTACAGTCAGGTGTGAGAGTAACGGTTAAACTTAACGAGTTGGAGACAGGTAAGTCCTGATAGACAAACAGTTACAACCAGGTGTGAGAGTAACAGTTAAACATAACGAGTTGGAGACAGGTAAGTCCTGATTGACAAACAGTTACAGTCAGGTGTGAGAGTAACGGTTAAACTTAACGAGTTAGAGACAGGTAGGTCCTACAAAATGGTATTTGTTAGTACACCATTTAAAGCAAGGACCATTTGAGGGCCACTTATGTTGGGGGGGTTGTCCTACATCCTAGAATCTTCAGGAAATACATGCTTTTGACGTAAAATTTAATTTATGTACATATTTTACTGCCACAAGGAAAATAGATAGGACTGGCCCTCTTCCAGAACAAGTACAAAAGTTGTTTCATTTCCCTACATTGCATGATTTATTCGGAAGATAGCACCAGACTGTTTCATGGTTGGCTGGAGTAGAGGTAATACACTCAAATGCCACTCATACGACGCTTGCTCGACCAATGAGTCATTAATAAAAGTCGATAGAACTAGTTTTTTGAAATTGTCTGTTTATTGTTGTGAATGAATAAAGCTTATTATGTAAGCATTATATAAATTACTGATGTAAAACAAATTATAACAATTCAAAATATACACACTTGTTTGCCCAGATGGAGAGTGAGTATGTTGGGAAATAAAAGTCTCTGGAGAAAACCCATGTGGTTTGGTAGATGACCTCATACGTTTTCACATCTGATTTGGGAATCAAACTTGGGCCACCTAGGTGAAAGTCAAGTACATTAGCACTGTGCTACCCAACCGCCCTGAAAAAGTTTAATGCTATCCATGATAAGACAAGGTCAAAGATTATTCAGTTTTCGTATTATAGTGATAATATTGCCTGCTTCAATATTTCACAGATAAAAAGAACTTAAAAGGAAAAGTGGTCGCCCCGACTCTACCTAAAGTAGAAGGAGGTCTGTATTGGGGCTACCAGGTACGACTGGCTAGCTCTATTGGGAATGTCTTCACGGAATGCCCATATAAGGAAGGATACGACCTAACCGTTGGAACGTCGGAGAAAGGGGATTGTGTGGACACTATGGAGAAGAAACAATACAGGTATGTAGGTAGACTGCCCGGTAAATACTGTAACAATACAGGTATATAGGTAGACTGGCCGGTAAACATTGTAACAATACAGGTATATAGGTAGACTGGCCGGTAAATATTGTAACAATACAGGTATTAGGTAGACTGCCCGGTAAATATTGTAACAATACAGGTATATAGGTAGACTGCCCGGTAAATATTGTAACAATACAGGTATATAGGTACACTGGCCGGTAAATACTGTAACAATACAGGTATATAGGTAGACTGCCCAGTAAATATTGTAACAATACAGGTATATAGGTAGACTGCCCGGTAATTATTGTAACAATACAGGTATATAGGTAGACTGCCCGGTAAATACTGTAACAATACAGGTATATAGGTAGACTGCCCGGTAAATATTGTAACAATACAGGTATATAGGCAGACTGACCGGTAAATATTGTAACAATACAGGTATATAGGTAGACTGACTGGTAAATATTGTAACAATACAGGTATGTAGGTAGACTGCCCGGTAAATATTGTAACAATACAGGTATGTAGGTAGACTGCCCGGTAAATATTGTAACAATACAGGTATATAGGTAGACTGGCCGGTAAATATTGTAACAATACAGGTATATAGGTAGACTGCCCAGTAAATATTGTAACAATACAGGTATATAGGTAGACTGGCCGGTAAATATTGTAACAATACAGGTATATAGGTAGACTGGCCGGTAAATACTGTAACAATACAGGTATATAGGTAGACTGCCCGGTAAATATTGTAACAATACAGGTATACATGTATAGGTAGACTGACCGGTAAATATTGTAACAATACAGGTATACATGTATAGGTAGACTGCCCGGTAAATATTGTAACAATACAGGTATGTAGGTAGACTGCCCGGTAAATATTGTAACAATACAGGTATATAGGTAGACTGCCCAGTAAATATTGTAACAATACAGGTATATAGGTAGACTGGCCGGTAAATATTGTAACAATACAGGTATATAGGTAGACTGACTGGTAAATACTGTAACAATACAGGTATATAGGTAGACTGCCCGGTAAATATTGTAACAATACAGGTATATAGGTAGACTGCCCAGTAAATATTGTAACAATACAGGTATATAGGTAGACTGCCCGGTAAATATTGTAACAATACAGGTATATAGGTAGACTGACCGGTAAATATTGTAACAATACAGGTATATAGGTAGACTGCCCGGTAAATACTGTAACAATACAGGTATATAGGTAGACTGGCCGGTAAATATTGTAACAATACAGGTATATAGGTAGACTGCCCGGTAAATATTGTAACAATACAGGTATATAGGTAGACTGCCCAGTAAATATTGTAACAATACAGGTATATAGGTAGACTGGCCGGTAAATATTGTAACAATACAGGTATATAGGTAGACTGACTGGTAAATATTGTAACAATACAGGTATATAGGTAGACTGACTGGTAAATATTGTAACAATACAGGTATATAGGTAGACTGCCCGGTAAATAGTGTAACAATACAGGTATATAGGTAGACTGCCCAGTAAATATTGTAACAATACAGGTATATAGGTAGACTGCCCGGTAATTATTGTAACAATACAGGTATATAGGTAGACTGCCCGGTAAATACTGTAACAATACAGGTATATAGGTAGACTGCCCGGTAAATATTGTAACAATACAGGTATATAGGTAGACTGGCCGGTAAATATTGTAACAATACAGGTATGTAGGTAGACTGTCATGTAAATATTGTAACAATACAGGTATATAGGTAGACTGCCCGGTAAATATTGTAACAATACAGGTATATAGGTAGACTGGCCGGTAAATATTGTAACAATACAGGTATATAGGTAGACTGGCCGGTAAATATTGTAACAATACGGGTATATAGGTAGACTGTCATGTAAATATTGTAACAATACAGGTATATAGGTAGACTGCCCGGTAAATATTGTAACAATACAGGTATATAGGTAGACTGCCCGGTAAATATTGTAACAATACAGGTATATAGGTAGACTGACCGGTAAATATTGTAACAATACAGGTATATAGGTAGACTGACTGGTAAATATTGTAACAATACAGGTATGTAGGTAGACTGCCCGGTAAATATTGTAACAATACAGGTATGTAGGTAGACTGCCCGGTAAATATTGTAACAATACAGGTATATAGGTAGACTGGCCGGTAAATATTGTAACAATACAGGTATATAGGTAGACTGGCCGGTAAATATTGTAACAATACAGGTATATAGGTAGACTGGCCGGTAAATACTGTAACAATACAGGTATATAGGTAGACTGCCCGGTAAATATTGTAACAATACAGGTATACATGTATAGGTAGACTGACCGGTAAATATTGTAACAATACAGGTATACATGTATAGGTAGACTGCCCGGTAAATATTGTAACAATACAGGTATGTAGGTAGACTGCCCGGTAAATATTGTAACAATACAGGTATATAGGTAGACTGCCCAGTAAATATTGTAACAATACAGGTATATAGGTAGACTGGCCGGTAAATATTGTAACAATACAGGTATATAGGTAGACTGCCCGGTAAATATTGTAACAATACAGGTATATAGGTAGACTGCCCGATAAATATTGTAACAATACAGGTATATAGGTAGACTGCCCGGTAAATATTGTAACAATACAGGTATATAGGTAGACTGCCCGGTAAATATTGTAACAATACAGGTATGTAGGTAGACTGCCCGGTAAATATTGTAACAATACAGGTATATAGGTAGACTGACTGGTAAATACTGTAACAATACAGGTATATAGGTAGACTGCCCGGTAAATATTGTAACAATACAGGTATTAGGTAGACTGCCCGGTAAATATTGTAACAATACAGGTATATAGGTAGACTGCCCGGTAAATATTATAACAATACAGGTATATAGGTAGACTGGCCGGTAAATACTGTAACAATACAGGTATATAGGTAGACTGCCCAGTAAATATTGTAACAATACAGGTATATAGGTAGACTGCCCGGTAATTATTGTAACAATACAGGTATATAGGTAGACTGCCCGGTAAATATTGTAACAATACAGGTATATAGGCAGACTGACCGGTAAATATTGTAACAATACAGGTATATAGGTAGACTGACTGGTAAATATTGTAACAATACAGGTATGTAGGTAGACTGCCCGGTAAATATTGTAACAATACAGGTATGTAGGTAGACTGCCCGGTAAATATTGTAACAATACAGGTATATAGGTAGACTGGCCGGTAAATATTGTAACAATACAGGTATATAAGTAGACTGCCCAGTAAATATTGTAACAATACAGGTATATAGGTAGACTGGCCGGTAAATATTGTAACAATACAGGTATATAGGTAGACTGGCCGGTAAATACTGTAACAATACAGGTATATAGGTAGACTGCCCGGTAAATATTGTAACAATACAGGTATACATGTATAGGTAGACTGACCGGTAAATATTGTAACAATACAGGTATACATGTATAGGTAGACTGCCCGGTAAATATTGTAACAATACAGGTATATAGGTAGACTGACTGGTAAATATTGTAACAATACAGGTATATAGGTAGACTGCCCGGTAAATAGACTGCCCGGTAAATATTGTAACAATACAGGTATATAGGTAGACTGGCCGGTAAATATTGTAACAATACAGGTATATAGGTAGACTGACCGGTAAATATTGTAACAATACAGGTATATAGGTAGACTGCCCAGTAAATATTGTAACAATACAGGTATATAGGTAGACTGACTGGTAAATATTGTAACAATACAGGTATATAGGTAGACTGCCCGGTAAATATTGTAACAATACAGGTATTAGGTAGACTGCCCGGTAAATATTGTAACAATACAGGTATATAGGTAGACTGCCCGGTAAATATTGTAACAATACAGGTATATAGGTAGACTGGCCGGTAAATATTGTAACAATACGGGTATATAGGTAGACTGTCATGTAAATATTGTAACAATACAGGTATATAGGTAGACTGCCCGGTAAATATTGTAACAATACAGGTATATAGGTAGACTGCCCGGTAAATATTGTAACAATACAGGTATATAGGTAGACTGACCGGTAAATATTGTAACAATACAGGTATATAGGTAGACTGACTGGTAAATATTGTAACAATACAGGTATGTAGGTAGACTGCCCGGTAAATATTGTAACAATACAGGTATGTAGGTAGACTGCCCGGTAAATATTGTAACAATACAGGTATATAGGTAGACTGGCCGGTAAATATTGTAACAATACAGGTATATAGGTAGACTGGCCGGTAAATATTGTAACAATACAGGTATATAGGTAGACTGGCCGGTAAATACTGTAACAATACAGGTATATAGGTAGACTGCCCGGTAAATATTGTAACAATACAGGTATACATGTATAGGTAGACTGACCGGTAAATATTGTAACAATACAGGTATACATGTATAGGTAGACTGCCCGGTAAATATTGTAACAATACAGGTATGTAGGTAGACTGCCCGGTAAATATTGTAACAATACAGGTATATAGGTAGACTGCCCAGTAAATATTGTAACAATACAGGTATATAGGTAGACTGGCCGGTAAATATTGTAACAATACAGGTATATAGGTAGACTGCCCGGTAAATATTGTAACAATACAGGTATATAGGTAGACTGCCCGGTAAATATTGTAACAATACAGGTATATAGGTAGACTGCCCGGTAAATATTGTAACAATACAGGTATATAGGTAGACTGCCCGGTAAATATTGTAACAATACAGGTATGTAGGTAGACTGCCCGGTAAATATTGTAACAATACAGGTATATAGGTAGACTGACTGGTAAATACTGTAACAATACAGGTATATAGGTAGACTGCCCGGTAAATATTGTAACAATACAGGTATTAGGTAGACTGCCCGGTAAATATTGTAACAATACAGGTATATAGGTAGACTGCCCGGTAAATATTATAACAATACAGGTATATAGGTAGACTGGCCGGTAAATACTGTAACAATACAGGTATATAGGTAGACTGCCCAGTAAATATTGTAACAATACAGGTATATAGGTAGACTGCCCGGTAATTATTGTAACAATACAGGTATATAGGTAGACTGCCCGGTAAATATTGTAACAATACAGGTATATAGGCAGACTGACCGGTAAATATTGTAACAATACAGGTATATAGGTAGACTGACTGGTAAATATTGTAACAATACAGGTATGTAGGTAGACTGCCCGGTAAATATTGTAACAATACAGGTATGTAGGTAGACTGCCCGGTAAATATTGTAACAATACAGGTATATAGGTAGACTGGCCGGTAAATATTGTAACAATACAGGTATATAAGTAGACTGCCCAGTAAATATTGTAACAATACAGGTATATAGGTAGACTGGCCGGTAAATATTGTAACAATACAGGTATATAGGTAGACTGGCCGGTAAATACTGTAACAATACAGGTATATAGGTAGACTGCCCGGTAAATATTGTAACAATACAGGTATACATGTATAGGTAGACTGACCGGTAAATATTGTAACAATACAGGTATACATGTATAGGTAGACTGCCCGGTAAATATTGTAACAATACAGGTATATAGGTAGACTGACTGGTAAATATTGTAACAATACAGGTATATAGGTAGACTGCCCGGTAAATATTGTAACAATACAGGTATATAGGTAGACTGCCCGGTAAATATTGTAACAATACAGGTATATAGGTAGACTGGCCGGTAAATATTGTAACAATACAGGTATATAGGTAGACTGACCGGTAAATATTGTAACAATACAGGTATATAGGTAGACTGCCCAGTAAATATTGTAACAATACAGGTATATAGGTAGACTGACTGGTAAATATTGTAACAATACAGGTATATAGGTAGACTGGCCGGTAAATATTGTAACAATACAGGTATATAGGTAGACTGGCCGGTAAATATTGTAACAATACAGGTATATAGGTAGACTGCCCAGTAAATATTGTAACAATACAGGTATATAGGTAGACTGCCCAGTAAATATTGTAACAATACAGGTATATAGGTAGACTGCCCAGTAAATATTGTAACAATACAGGTATATAGGTAGACTGCCCGGTAAATATTGTAACAATACAGGTATATAGGTAGACTGCCCGGTAAATACTGTAACAATACAGGTATATAGGTAGACTGCCCGGTAAATATTGTAACAATACAGGTATATAGGTAGACTGCCCGGTAAATATTGTAACAATACAGGTATATAGGTAGACTGCCCGGTAAATATTGTAACAATACAGGTATATAGGTAGACTGCCCGGTAAATATTGTAACAATACAGGTATATAGGTAGACTGCCCGGTAAATATTGTAACAATACAGGTATATAGGTAGACTGCCCAGTAAATATTGTAACAATACAGGTATATAGGTAGACTGCCCGATAAATATTGTAACAATACAGGTATATAGGTAGACTGGCCGGTAAATACTGTAACAATACAGGTATATAGGTAGACTGGCCGGTAAATATTGTAACAATACAGGTATATAGGTAGACTGCCCAGTAAATATTGTAACAATACAGGTATATAGGTAGACTGCCCGGTAAATATTGTAACAATACAGGTATATAGGTAGACTGGCCGGTAAATATTGTAACAATACAGGTATATATGTAGACTGCCCGGTAAATATTGTAACAATACAGGTATATAGGTAGACTGGCCGGTAAATATTGTAACAATACAGGTATATAGCTAGGTAGACTGGCCGGTAAATATTGTAACAATACAGGTATATAGGTAGACTGGCCGGTAAATATTGTAACAATACAGGTATATAGCTAGGTAGACTGGCCGGTAAATATTGTAACAATACAGGTATATAGGTAGACTGGCCGGTAAATATTGTAACAATACAGGTATATAGGTAGACTGGCCGGTAAATATTGTAACAATACAGGTATATAGGTAGACTGCCCGGTAAATATTGTAACAATACAGGTATATAGGTAGACTGGCCGGTAAATATTGTAACAATACAGGTATGTAGGTAGACTGGCCGGTAAATATTGTAACAATACAGGTATATAGGTAGACTGGCCGGTAAATATTGTAACAATACAGGTATGTAGGTAGACTGCCCGGTAAACATTGTAACAATACAGGTATGTAGGTAGACTGTCCGGTAAATATTGTAACAATACAGGTATATAGGTAGACTGCCCGGTAAATATTGTAACAATACAGGTATATAGGTAGACTGCCCGGTAAATATTGTAACAATACAGGTATATAGGTAGACTGCCCGGTAAATATTGTAACAATACAGGTATATAGGTAGACTGCCCGGTAAATATTGTAACAATACAGGTATATAGGTAGACTGGTCGGTAAATATTGTAACAATACAGGTATATAGGTAGACTGGCCGGTAAATATTGTAACAATACAGGTATATAGGTAGACTGCCCGGTAAATATTGTAACAATACAGGTATATAGGTAGACTGCCCGGTAAATATTGTAACAATACAGGTATATAGGTAGACTGCCCGGTAATTATTTTAACTGAAACAGAGAGTAGCTCAAAAGTTACAACAATGCAGAATTTTAGCTCTGTCTTCATTTCTGATAACAATGTTGGGTGTCAACCCCTTGGAATTATTGCAGGATAAATATATGAAATAAAGAGTTGCTAATTGAAATAGTTCAAAAGTTTCAACAACTCAAGGGTTATGCCCTTTCTTCATTTCTGATAGCACTTTTTACGTGTCAAACCCTTGGACTAATTACAGAATAAATACAGTAATTAAAACAGAGAATGCCTAGTTTAAACAAAATGACACATCCTCACGATGTATGACTAACACTTGTTTATTGTAGACATGCCCTGGTCGTGTTCGGTGGAGTGAAGGGGTTAGAATGTAGTCTGGAGGCTGACGAGGAGTTAGAGGAGGACGACCCGAGTGCACTATTCCAACACTATCTCAACACCTGTCCTCATCAGGGCAGTGGCACCATCCGTACAGAGGTAAACATCACTCCAGCTACATGCTATCTACTCTCACTAGCTTTAAGTTTGATTGTTCAACTGGTCCTATAGAAATTAAATCACTTTGTTAATGTAACAGAGTGCAGGATTAATTAAATTTAAATCACTGCCTCCGCTAGGGATCGAACCCGGGACCTCTGGCATACTAGTCTTACGCTCAACCGATCGAGCTAAAGAGAAGATCTCTCTAACCGAGCGGTATATTACGGCTAGTATTTACCAGGGTTACTTTAATTTATGCAGGGTTGATTTATTTGATTGCGTAATATGCATTTTTCAGATTTGATTTAAGTGATGCACCAAATTGTTAAAAGTCTACAAATTAATGCCAAAACACCTAACCATGTCAACTTAATTTTTTAGCTAGAACGAAAAACTAAAACTTTGTTTTACCGTAATACATACATTGTAATACATTAATTTAATACTGCAGTCAAATCTGTCTATAAAGACCGCTTAATGGAAGAAAGAAAAACGGTCACTATAGACATGTTTGCTTTACAGACAGGTCAAAATTATCGTACCAACCAGTTTACGTGAAACTGCCATAAATAACTTGTCATTGAACAAGGCATTCGTTAGAGTAGTTTTGACTGTACATACAGTGTAATACATTAATTTAGTACTGATTTGATATAGAGCTGTTTGTTTATTTCCAGGAAGCCATACTCATTACGATGTCAGCCCTACGTCCAATCTTATCTCACGCAGACGAAGGACAGAAAACCTCTTGATGTCAATAAACTACATTAACTTTTTATAAATTATTGTTCTTACTTTTATTTTATAGAATTATCTTTCTTACTTTTGATTTATGTACAATAAGAAAGGGAAAGGTTAATTATTAGAAAGCAATTTAAAGTTTGTTTGTTTCTTTGGTTTATCTCCACATGAGCAGCCAGGGTGATGTTGAGGTTTCCTTGTAGTAGTTGGTGACTATCTCACTCAACATCATGCGGGAGGCCAGTCACAGGCCATCCAGGGCAGTTAGGGTAAAGTGTCTTGCCCAAGGACACAATCATGACAGCATTGAACAGTCCATTTCTCAGCTTTGGGAGAAACACGAACCGATCTTCACCTTCGGTTATACTTTTTTGGGCTGCAATAGAGATGGCAGTTGAATGATCTTTCAGGCTATTCCAGTGAAATATCTCTCCAACTGGGAACTCAAGGTTTGTCTCACGGGACCACTGATAGAAATGATATATATAATAAATTGCATTTTCTCCATTACCAGTCAGGGCCGCGGTGGCCGAGTGGTTAAGGTGTCCATTATCACTAGCTCTGGGTTGCGAGTTTGAAACCTATGTGGGGCGGTAGCCTGGTACTGACCGTAGGCCGGTGGTTTTTCTCCAGGTACTCCCCCTCTAAAACGTCCTTGAATGACCTTGGCTGTTAATAGGATGTTAAACAAAACCAAACAAACCATTACCAGTCAGACATAGAAATTCTTTTCCCCTGGATTCCTCCTGTAGGATATTCTACTGGAATAGCACTGATTTAAAGTTCATTAATTATCTGACTATTTTTATGTAAAATGTGGTTTGTAATCAGGGATATACAATTCACCATTGACAAGTGTCACAGTTTATTGTCTCTCGCCGAAAATATTTAAATCTACATCACTATATGTTGTGAAAGGACATGGAAGAACACATTCTTGCTGAGTGCCCGGATGGAAATTGAACCCAGGTCGCTGGCATGTTAATCCTTGACTCTACCTCAGCGTGATAATCCACTTGAGCCAAAGAAACATGATCTGTCAGCAGAGTGAATAGAAGATTTTATTGAACACTATGTACAAGCTAACCTGATCCGCTCCATCAGAGTGAGAAAGACCATTTTTACACTCTATACAAGTCACACCGACCCACTCCGTCAGTTTAGTAACCGAGACTATGTTTAACACTTTGTACAAGTCACACTGACTCACTCCGTCAGCTGAGTGACAGAGACCGTTTTTACACTCGATACAAGTCACACCGACTCACTCTGTCAGTTTAGTAACAGAGACCATATTTAACACTATGTACAAGTAACACCGACCCATTATGTCAGCTGAGTGACAGAGACGGTATTTAACACTGTGTACAAGTAACACTGACCCATTATGTCAGCTTAGTGACACCATATTTAACACTAGGTACAAGTAACACCGACCCATTTAACACTGTAAAAGTAACACTGACCCATTATGTCAGCTTAGTGACAGAGACGGTATTTAACACTGTGTACAAGTCACACTGACCCATTATGTCAGCTTAGTGACAGAGATTGTATGTAACGCTATGTACAAGTAACACTGACCCATTATGTCAGCTGAGTGACAGAGACCGTATTTAACGCTATGTACAAGTCACACCGACCCATTATGTCAGCTTAGTGACAGAGACGGTATTTAACACTGTGTACAAGTCACACTGACCCATTATGTCAGCTTAGTGACAGAGATTGTATGTAACGCTATGTACAAGTAACACTGACCCATTCTGTCAGCTTAGTGACAGAGACCGTATTAACATGATGTACAAGACAAAAAAATACCACATTTTGACCTCTGTGACCTTGGATGTAGATTAAGGTAATTCATTAGGACCAACTTATCATTACTTTCAGGACTTCAATTCTTTAGGGATTTTCACATATTAATCTTAGGGAATAATGATTAACTCGTGCTGGGTTAAATCCTAGGGCAATTCCATGTTGTAATTGGTCCTCGTAATTATATATGGCAATCAATTCACATATTCAATGTTTGAAATCTGGATGACAGGGAGAACTCAATTTGTGATATCGTAATAATATTATCTAAAGATAACAATGTGTTAAAATCTTCAAATGACCTATTTTCAAGATAACAGGGGTCAAACGTCTTAAAATCTTCAAATGGCTTCTTCTCAATAACAAAAAAAGTCAAATGTACTGGTATTGCAGTACCTGTAACATACTGCAATGAAGGGCTAACAAGATTATTCTAATTAATGACCTTGACCCATTTTCAAGATCACGGGTCAAATGTCTTAAAATCTTCAGACAACTTCTTCTTCATAACCAAAAGGCCCAGGGTACTGATATTGGGCCTGTGTCATGCTGCAATGAAGGGCTTGCAAGATTGTTTAAATGAATGACCTTGACCCATATTCTAGACTTTAAGGGTCAAATGTCTTAAAATCTTCAAGCAACTTCTTCTTGATAACCAAAAGGTCCAGGGTACTTGCATTGGGTCTATGTCATGCCTGCATGAAGGGTTACCAAGTTTGCTGAAAGCAAAACCTTTACCACATTCAAGTTCATGGGGGTCAGAAGTGTTAAAATTTTCAAATGACTTCTAAATAACCAAAAGGCCCAATGCACTTATATGGAGCCAATGACATGCTGAGATGAAGGACTAGCAAGTTTGTTGAAATGAATTACCTTGACCCACTTTCAAAGTCACAGGTGTCAACTTTATAAGAAACGTCCACACCTTTCTTCTTAATAACCTAGGTTCAAGTATCGATGACACCGAACAATGTTTAAAAAATGACCTTGACCTATATACAAGGTCACAAGGTTAAACATGCTAAAACATTTTAACAATTTCTTCTGATTAACAATCTGGGCTAGAACAACACTACTGGGATAATGCCCAATAAAATCTGTAATAAAAATGACCTTGACCCATATTCAAGGTCACAGCAGGAAAAAAACATGCTAAAACATTTTAACAATTTCTTCTGATTAACAATCTTGACTAGAACAACATTACTGGTGTAAAGTCCGCTCTCCATGAACACGGGACGTGGAAGTTCTTTTTGGGATGGTTGTGGTGCGATAAACATAGTTCAACACTGGATATAAAGTTTACTGATATTTATTAATCCACCGGAAAATCCCGAAGGTACAAGATAATCCACTGAAGTTTCATACATCTTCCACACTATCGCCGGCACATTCACACTTAACAGTTCACACACATTTTTTTCAAAAACAAATCTAAGTCTACATATTTACATCCTACAATGTAAATATGTACATTCAAACGGCACTAAGTCCGTTTAGACTGAAAACTACTGGAGAACTGCTTATGCAAAACGCGCAAGTCTATTTATATCCCCTGAGAGCTAATTAATATGTATTATCTGAGGATGGGGTCAATTGACCAATCCTGACCTTTTACCCGAAACTATGGGCGTATCTAAACCCCTATAACGTCATTTCAAGTTATAGCCCTAGGCACTGACCATTGGTCCCACGGACCGTGTGCAACATATCCATGACTGACTTTCAGGTGCTACCGTTTGGTTATTTGACATAGACAACACATGAAGGCCGTTAATCTTAATCAGGTTAATTAACAACTAATCTAAGGGAAGCAACTCGCATAGATTTGGCTGACTATAGCGTATAGCTTTAACTACTCTAGGTAACTTTGAACACATAACATATAAAACTTGTCTATTTCCTAGTTCACTACACTGGAATAATGCCCAATAAAACCAGTAATAAAAATGACCTTGACCCATATTCAAGGTCACAGCAGGAAAACAAGTCAAAAATGGCATTCAAACATCTTAATTCCTCTGATTAACTTACAGGCCTAGAAATACGGAAATCTGATGGCAGCTTCCTGAAATGATAATCCTTAACCCATTATATTAGTAGTAGTTCATACAAGCTAAGGTCACAGGGGTCAATTTGTTAAACATTCAAATATCTTTCGATTAACTAATAAATTTAACTGGCCCCAAAACAAGATCTTTGATTGGTACATCTGTGTAGGTCCCGGCATAATCCTCAACAAATTTTGCAGGGGAAAAATTACCTTGCTTGGCTTACAGAGATCAAAGTCAAACCACTTAAAAAGTATTTCCTCAATTATTCATTAGAATTATAACCAAAAAGTCATGAATCATGATTATTAACAGATATTTTCGTGAGATGAAGCATGGTAATATTGTGAAAAGAAATTACCATATTCAAGGTCAACACGTTAGAAAATCATCATAAAGTGATTACCAGGTGCCAGCAGTGACGTAGGCCCATATTTGGCCTGTTGGTCATGCTCAAATTCTTGAGATCATAATTAAATTACTTGATAATTCAATATAATTTATAATTTATTTTATTGATTTTAAAAATCAATATCAAAACAATGTAAATGTGAATTTGATTACCTTCATCGCATTATTGTTAATAAATTTCAAAAATGTTCATTTAATAAATATTTTTTTGTGAAAACAAACACAGTAAAAAGAAATTGGAAAAGAAAGAAACAATACGATGTAGGCATTCCGGAATATTTTCCCGTTCAATCTTTTCTACGTTTAGATAGCTAACAATAATATCCGGTCCATCAGCCTGCAGTGAGTTGCATTGAAGGTAGGTTAATCTTTTATTAGATGTTATAGAATTATGTATTGATGCACTTATCTAACAATAACTTTAGAATTGACACAATAAATATAACATCAACGTATACGCGCCGATGAAAGTGCTTGTTCTGTTATTTGATTAAAATATAGCGCGAGATTTTGTCGAAGGGGACATGACAGCATGATTTATGCTGTATCGAATAATACTTTTAGTTCCTCACTGCAAATTATTACAGATAATTCATTGATATAGTTACGGTACTGGTTAAGACTTGATGAAGCCTGCATTTGATAGTCTAAGATAAAGATACTTACGGGACTTTATACACCAAAGTAGTAATCAGCTGGTCAGTGGGCGTTACCCCCCCCCCCCCCCCCCCCCCCCCCCCCCCCAACCAACCAATCCAAACCGAATACAAATATCAGGATATCAGGGTCATTGTATTAATTAATTGTTCCATGATCCATTATGATGTGTAATTACCCAGATGGTAAATTGATAAAACTCGCCCAGTATACTCCTGAGTTAAAAGTCTGTCTAGAAAGCTAGGTCCAAGATTTGATCCATATAATCTGTCGGTCTAGAAAGCCAGAGGCCACAGAACTTGAGGACAAGTTCTCCCCTAAAGGGAAAGTGTGTGACTGATACATATTATCTGCATTGCACTGAAAGATGTCCTTGCTACAATATCGATATTGCTTAATACAAGGAATAAAGAGGTTCTTGGTGAAATTGATATCCCTAGCAGAGGAAATGAAAAAAATATTATAGATGTAGATATTAAACACATTTGAGAGGAATGTGCTCATTCAGTAATTGAATTCTTTCAAAGCAAAATTCTTTATGAATTAGTTTCATTTTTAGTTTGAATAAAAAAAAATTGAACTGCTAAAGATAACTATTGCAGAGCTTTTATTAAAAATTACAGCACTTTTTTATTTCTGTGATATCAATTAACACAATTAAGCACCCTCTCGTGCCCATAGGATCAACCTCTGTCTAACCCTGAATATTCTTTCTGTTGTAGATGGATCATCATAGGTTGTTAGTGTAGGAGGTTGTGATATATCAGAAATGCTCTGACGTCTCTCTTATAACGAGCCTGACAGAAGGTTGGAAAGTTTCACCAAGTCTGAGGCGAACTTAACGTCATCATGAATTACGACAATACAGACGCTGACAAAAGCTTTCAAGGTTTGTATTTACATTTGCTCTGCATCCTTTAATTTCAATTTATAGATGATGCAAAGTATGTTAAGAGACCACAAAACTATTTGATCTTATGAACAATATTTAGTCCTTTAAAAACAAAGCATAAATTAGCTATAGTTGCAGGCTCCAAAATCTGATAGACCGCCCACTGATCAGACATTTTGAGTCTGTGATTAAGATCAGTTTTAGCCATCTTCAGCCCCTGGTAAAAAAACACACTTTTACTTATATCTGTATTGAATTAAAAATAAATAAAGGAT
The DNA here is from genome assembly GCF_902652985.1 of Pecten maximus. Classification (NCBI taxonomy): domain Eukaryota; kingdom Metazoa; phylum Mollusca; class Bivalvia; order Pectinida; family Pectinidae; genus Pecten; species Pecten maximus. The sequence continues at coordinate 31,624,543 of NC_047031.1, read as the reverse complement.
TAGTGTGATTTTCACCTGGGGCTACAAACTTCTCAAGCTGACATAAATGTAGTAAAATAATAAAAATAAAATGATCATATTGAGTCATAATGGATGTTTAAAAAATGACAGTAATGCAATTGCTGACAAACTAACATAAAACCTTCCAATGTTTTTTTTAAGTTTGTTAAATTTGTAATAGACAAGTTTTTAAATCTCTTATAATAATGGTCCTGGTTTCATCAACAAATCTTGACTTAAGGAGCTCGGGATTCCTTTAAAAGAAAACATTTTTAGATTTAAGGAGAAAAAGAAAGAAAAAGATTAACCTTCTTGGTATATTTTGCTATTTTTCATGTGGTAACTTAGTGTTTTGATAAAAAATTTAAACACAGAATTTTTTTTGTGTGTGTGATAAAAGAGAGATAACTCTTCTTGGTATAAAGTGGGTTTCTTGTGCTAGCTTAATAATTATAAATTATAGTGTTTCATTCAATGTATTTTTATCCCCTGCGAAACGCGTTTGCGGGGGATATTAAATTGGGCTCCGTCCGCACTCACTCAGATATACTTGTGGGGTGATTTAACGATTCATTCTGTGCAAAAATCTTGGTCGCCTATAGGAGACGAAATTTAATGTAAATTTGTTTTTTTTCCCATAATTCATCAATAAATCTCACTGCGCATGTGCTTTTTTAGTGACGGAATGAAAGAAAATTAAATGTGATGTCCATATCAAATCAAAACTTGTACCTTGCACCCCACAAGTTCTCAGACAAAAGACTACACCCCATAAGTCGATCCTGTCCGTATCACCGTCCGTCCGTCCGAGATTCTTTTCCGGGCTATAACTCAAAAACCCTTCGACGCAACTCCTTGAAACTTTCTGTATATATCAGGCTAGTGCCCTAGTTGTGCCTTTTGCTATTGCGGACCTTCCATTTTCGGTATTTTTTCTGTCACCATGGAAACTTAATCAAAAATACCAAATTACTGTTTCCTTAATAACTTACTTTGAGCTTGATATATACATGTATTTGGGTTTTCATTCCAACTGCGGGGCGCGGGGGATAATGCCAAGCTTTGCGGCACCTTGTTGGATTTTGATTCAATGCCACTGAACAGTTTTTAGAGGAGGATCAGCATGCACTTATCCGCTTTAATATGTATACCGCAAGGGGTTCCTTTAGCAGTATATTAAAGCAGACAGATTGTCTGCAATCATTTCTTAAAATAAATGAGGCTTGCTGTCAACCCCGGAAACAGAATGACAGGATATCCCAAAAGGGAAATTCACCATAAGTTTTTAGTACTACTCCTCCTCATTGCCAGGAAAGTATTATGATCAAAGTTGCTCTGAAATATCATTGGGGAGGGCAATAATTTATTGAATGAATGAAGCTTAAGTTTGACAGGTGTAGCTCAAATGATAAAAGGATCCGTCTAGAGTTTGAAGGTCCTGGGTTCGAGTCCCGGTCTGGTAGTTGTATTTTCCCTCTCCTATTACATTTGACTCCCAACTAAATAACCATGGAGGTGGTATAGGGTCTTGTGTGTCTTTTGGGGTCGAAGGTTTTGTTGAAGGAGGGAGGAATGTAGTGGAACTGGACTGGGTCGATCATCAGTGACCAGGTAGCTCAATTGGTAAGAGCACCTGTCATGAGTTAGGAGGTCCCAGGTTGGAGTCCTGGTTTCTATAAACTTGAAAAGGGAATAAATGAACAAAATCATTGGTAAATTTACATATAAATGTATCAAAACAATATAGAAAAACATTAGCTAGATGCTTTTTAAACTCAATACAAATATACTTATATATGTAAAACTTCAAATTTGTTTTCTCTGCTATTCAATATCATTTCTAATTTAATGGAGTTAAATCAAAATGTGTCAAACACCACATCATATTTTAATGTTGGGATGTAAATACAAGTAAATTCTCTGATTTTGATATATCTTTGTTGGTATGGATTGTGTCTTAATATAAATTCTTATTCACACACATACACAACTCCTGGGTATAATTCTGGTATCTCAGCCTTATACACACATACACAACTACTGGGTATAATACTGGTATCTCAGCCTTATACACACATACACAACTCCTGGGTATAATACTGGTATCTCAGCCTTATACACACATACACACAACTCCTGGGTATAATATACTGGTATCTCAGCCTTATACACACATACACAACTCCTGGGTATAATACTGGTATCTCAGCCTTATACACACATACACAACTCCTGGGTATAATACTGGTATCTCAGCCTTATACACATACACAACTCCTGGGTATAATACTGGTATCTCAGCCTTATACACACATACACAACTCCTGGGTATAATACTGGTATCTCAGCCTTATACACACATACACAACTCCTGGGTATAATACTGGTATCTCAGCCTTATACACACATACACAACTCCTGGGTATAATACTGGTATCTCAGCCTTATACACACATACACAGCTCCTGGGTATAATACTGGTATCTCAGCCTTATACACACATACACAACTCCTGGGTATAATACTGGTATCTCACCCTTATACACACATACACAACTCCTGGGTATAATACTGGTATCTCAGCCTTATAATACTGGTATCTCAGCCTTATACACACATACACAACTCCTGGGTATAATACTGGTATCTCGGCCTTATACACACATACACAACTCCTGGGTATAATACTGGTATCTCAGCCTTATACACACATACACAACTCCTGGGTATAATACTGGTATCTCAGCCTTATACACACATACACAACTCCTGGGTATAATACTGGTATCTCAGCCTTATACACACATACACAACTCCTGGGTATAATACTGGTATCTCAGCCTTATACACACATACACAACTCCTGGGTATAATACTGGTATCTCAGCCTTATACACACATACACAACTCCTGGGTATAATACTGGTATCTCAGCCTTATACACACATACACAACTCCTGGGTATAATACTGGTATCTCAGCCTTATACACACATACACAACTCCTGGGTATAATACTGGTATCTCAGCCTTATACACACATACACAACTCCTGGGTATAATACTGGTATCTCAGCCTTATACACACATACACAACTCCTGGGTATAATACTGGTATCTCAGCCTTATACACACATACACAACTCCTGGGTATAATACTGGTATCTCAGCCTTATACACACATACACAACTCCTGGGTATAATACTGGTATCTCAGCCTTATACACACATACACAACTCCTGGGTATAATACTGGTATCTCAGCCTTATACACACACACACAACTCCTGGGTATAATACTGGTATCTCAGCCTTATACACACACACACAACTCCTGGGTATAATACTGGTATCTCAGTCTTATACACACATACACAACTCCTGGGTATAATACTGGTATCTCAGTCTTATACACACATACACAACTCCTGGGTATAATACTGGTATCTCAGCCTTATACACACACACACAACTCCTGGGTATAATACTGGTATCTTGGCCTTATACACACATACACAACTCCTGGGTATAGTACTGGTATCTCGGCCTTATACACACATACACAACTCCTGGGTATAATACTGGTATCTCAGCCTTATACACACATACACAACTCCTGGGTATAATACTGGTATCTCAGTCTTATACACACATACACAACTCCTGGGTATAATACTGGTATCTCAGCCTTATACACACATACACAACTCCTGGGTATAATACTGGTATCTCAGTCTTATACACACATACACAACTCCTGGGTATAATACTGGTATCTCAGCCTTATACACACATACACAACTCCTGGGTATAATACTGGTATCTCAGCCTTATACACACATACACAACTCCTGGGTATAATACTGGTATCTCAGTCTTATACACACATACACAACTCCTGGGTATAATACTGGTATCTCGGCCTTATACACACATACACAACTCCTGGGTATAATACTGGTATCTCAGCCTTATACACACATACACAACTCCTGAGTATAATACTGGTATCTCAGCCTTATACACACATACACAACTCCTGGGTATAATACTGGTATCTCAGCCTTATACACACATACACAACTCCTGGGTATAATACTGGTATCTCAGCCTTAAACACACATACACAACTCCTGGGTATAATACTGGTATCTCAGCCCTATACACACGTACACAATTCCTGGGTATAATACTGGTATCTCAGCCTTATACACACATACACAACTCCTGGGTATACTACTGGTATCTCGGCCTTATACACACATACACAACTCCTGGGTATAATACTGGTATCTCGGCCTTATACACACATACACAACTCCTGGGTATAATACTGGTATCTCAGCCTTATACACACATACACAACTCCTGGGTATAATACTGGTATCTCGGCCTTATACACACATACACAACTCCTGGGTATAATACTGGTATCTCAGTCTTATACACACATACACAACTCCTGGGTATAATACTGGTATCTCAGCCTTATACACACATACACAACTCCTGTGTATAATACTGGTATCTCGGCCTTATACACACATACACAACTCCTGGGTATAATACTGGTATCTCAGCCTTATACACACACACACAACTCCTGGGTATAATACTGGTACAGTATCTCAGCCTTATACACACATATACAACTCCTGGGTATAATACTGGTATCTCAGCCTTATACACACATACACAACTCCTGGGTATAATACTGGTATCTCAGCCTTATACACACATACACAACTCCTGGGTATAATACTGGTATCTCAGTCTTATACACACACACAACTCCTGGGTATAATACTGGTATCTAGGCCTGATACACACACACACAACTCCTGGGTATAATACTGGTATCTCAGCCTTATACACACATACACAACTCCTGGGTATAATACTGGTATCTCAGCCTTATACACACATACACAACTCCTGGGTATAATACTGGTATCTCAGCCTTATACACACATACACAACTCCTGGGTATAATACTGGTATCTCAGCCTTATACACACATACACAACTCCTGGGTATAATACTGGTATCTCAGCCTTATACACACATACACAACTCCTGAGTATAATACTGGTATCTCAGCCTTATACACACATACACAACTCCTGGGTATAATACTGATATCTCAGCCTTATACACACATACAACTCCTGGGTATAATACTGGTATCTCAGCCTTATACACACATACACAACTCCTGGGTATAATACTGGTATCTCAGCCTTACACACATACACAACTCCTGGGTATAATACTGGTATCTCAGCCTTATACACACATACACAACTCCTGGGTATAATACTGGTATCTCAGCCTTATACAGACATACACAACTCCTGGGTATAATACTGGTATCTCAGCCTTATACACACATACACAACTCCTGGGTATAATACTGGTATCTCAGTCTTATACACACATACACAACTCCTGGGTATAATACTGGTATCTCAGCCTTATACACACATACACAACTCCTGGATATAATACTGGTATCTCAGCCTTATACACACATACACAACTCCTGGGTATAATACTGGTATCTCAGCCTTATACACACATACACAACTCCTGGATATAATACTGGTATCTCAGCCTTATACACACATACACAACTCCTGGGTATAATACTGGTATCTCGGCCTTATACACACATACACAACTCCTGGGTATAATACTGGTATCTCAGCCTTATACACACATACACAACTCCTGGGTATAATACTGGTATCTCAGCCTTATACACACATACACAACTCCTGGATATAATACTGGTATCTCAGCCTTATACACACATACACAACTCCTGGGTATAATACTGGTATCTCAGCCTTATACACACATACACAACTCCTGGGTATAATACTGGTATCTCAGCCTTATACACACATACACAACTCCTGGGTATAATACTGGTATCTCAGCCTTATACACACACACACAACTCCTGGGTATAATACTGGTATCTCAGCCTTATACACACATACAACTCCTGGGTATAATACTGGTATCTCAGCCTAATACACACACACAACTCCTGGGTATAATACAGGTATCTCAGCCTAATACACACATACACAACTCCTTGGTATAATACTGGTATCTCAACCTTATACACACATACACAACTCCTGTGTATAATACTGGTATCTCAGCCTTATACACACATACACAACTCCTGGGTATAATACAGGTATCTCAGCCTTATACACACACACACATACACAACTCCTTGGTATAATACTGGTATCTCAACCTTACACACACATACACAACTCCTTGGTATAATACTGGTATCTCAACCTTATACACACATACACAACTCCTTGGTATAATACTGGTATCTCAACCTTATACACACATACACAACTCCTGTGTATAATACTGGTATCTCAGCCTTATACACACATACACAACTCCTGGGTATAATACTGGTATCTCAGCCTTATACACACATACACAACTCCTGGGTATAATACTGGTATCTCAGCCTTATACACACATACACAACTCCTGGGTATAACACTGGTATCTCGGCCTTATACACACATACACAACTCCTGGGTATAATACTGGTATCTCAGCCTTATACACACATACACAACTCCTGGGTATAACACAGGTATCTCGGCCTTATACACACATACACAACTCCTGGGTATAATACTGGTACAGTATCTCAGCCTTATACACACATACACAACTCCTGGGTATAATACTGGTATCTCAGCCTTATACACACATACACAACTCCTGGGTATAATACTGGTATCTCAGCCTTATACACACATACACAACTCCTGTGTATAATACTGGTATCTCAGCCTTATACACACATACACAACTCCTGGGTATAATACTGGTACAGTATCTCAGCCTTATACACACATACACAACTCCTGGGTATAATACTGGTATATCAGCCTTATACACACATACACAACTCCTGTGTATAATACTGGTATCTCAGCCTTATACACACATACACAACTCCTGGGTATAATACTGGTATCTCAGCCTTATACACACATACACAACTCCTGGGTATAATACTGGTATCTCAGCCTTATACACACATACACAACTCCTGGGTATAATACTGGTATCTCGGCCTTATACACACATACACAACTCCTGGGTATAATACTGGTATCTCAGCCTTATACACACATACACAACTCCTGGGTATAATACTGGTATCTCAGCCTTATACAGTGTATAAGGCTGAGATACCAGTATTATACCCAGGAGTTGTGTATGTGTGTATAAGGCTGAGATACCAGTATTATACCCAGGAGTTGTGTATGTGTGTATAAGACTGAGATACTGTACCAGTATTATATCCAGGAGTTGTGTATGTGTGTATAAGGCTGAGATACCAGTATTATACCCAGGAGTTGTGTATGTGTGTATAAGGCTGAGATACCAGTATTATACCCAGGAGTTGTGTATGTGTGTATAAGACTGAGATACTGTACCAGTATTATATCCAGGAGTTGTGTATGTGTGTATAAGGCTGAGATACCAGTATTATACCCAGGAGTTGTGTATGTGTGTATAAGGCTGAGATACCAGTATTATACCCAGGAGTTGTGTATGTGTGTATAATATACACACATACACAACTCCTGGGTATAATACTGGTATCTCGGCCTTATACACACATACACAACTCCTGGGTATAATACTGGTATCTCAGCCTTATACACATACACAACTCCTGGGTATAATACTGGTATCTCAGCCTTATACACACACACACAACTCCTGGGTATAATACTGGTATCTCACCCTTATACACACATACACAACTCCTGGGTATAATACTGGTATCTCAGCCTTATACACACATACACAACTCCTTGGTATAATACTGGTATCTCAGCCTTATACATACATACACAACTCCTGGGTATAATACTGGTATCTCAGCCTCATACACACCTACACAACTCCTGGGTATAATACTGGTATCTCGGCCTTATACACATACACAACTCCTGGGTATAATACTGGTATCTCAGCCTTATACACACATACACAACTCCTTGGTATAATACTGGTATCTCAGCCTTATACATACATACACAACTCCTGGGTATAATACTGGTATCTCAGCCTCATACACACCTACACAACTCCTGGGTATAATACTGGTATCTCGGCCTTATACACATACACAACTCCTGGGTATAATACTGGTATCTTGGCCTTATACACACATACACAACTCCTGGGTATAATACTGGTATCTCAGCCTTACACACATACACAACTCCTGGGTATAATACTGGTATCTCAGTCTTATACACACATACACAACTCCTGGGTATAATACTGGTATCTCAGCCTTATACACACATACACAACTCCTGGGTATAATACTGGTATCTCAGCCTTACACACATACACAACTCCTGGGTATAATACTGGTACATTATATCAGCCTTATACACACATACATAACTCCTGGGTATAATACTGGTATCTCAGCCTTATACACACATACACAACTCCTGTGTATAATACTGGTATCTCAGCCTTATACACACATACACAACTCCTGGGTATAATACTGGTATCTCAGTCTTATACACACATACACAACTCCTGGGTATAATACTGGTATCACAGCCTTATAAACACACACACAACTCCTGGGTATAATACTGATATCTCAGTCTTATACACACATACACAACTCCTGGGTATTATACTGGTATCTCAGCCTTATACACACATACACAACTCCTGGGTATAATACTGGTATCTCAGTCTTATACACACACACACAACTCCTGGGTATACTACTGGTATCTCAGCCTTATACACACATACACAACTCCTGGGTATAATACTGGTATCTCAGCCTTATACACACACACACAACTCCTGGGTATAATACTGGTATCACAGCCTGATACACACATACACAACTCCTGGGTATAATACTGGTATCTCGGCCTTATACACACATACACAACTCCTGGGTATAATACTGGTATCTCAGCCTGATACACACATACACAACTCCTGGGTATAATACTGGTATCTCAGCCTTATACACACACACACAACTCCTGGGTATAATACTGGTATCTCAGCCTTATACACACATACACAACTCCTGGGTATAATACTGGTATCTCAGCCTTATACACACATACACAACTCCTGGGTATAATACTGGTATCTCAGCCTTATACACACATACACAACTCCTGGATATAATACTGGTACAGTATCTCAGTCTTATACACACATACACAACTCCTGGGTATAATACTGGTATCTCAGCCTTATACACACATACACAACTCCTGGGTATAATACTGGTATCTCAGCCTGATACACACATACACAACTCCTGGGTATAATACTGGTATCTCAGCCTTATACACACATACACAACTCCTGGGTATAATACTGGTATCTCAGCCTTATACACACATACACAACTCCTGGGTATAATACTGGTATCTCAGCCTTACACACATACACAACTCCTGGGTATAATACTGGTATCTCAGCCTTATACACACATACACAACTCCTGGGTATAATACTGGTATATCAGCCTTATACACACATACACAACTCCTGGGTATAATACTGGTATCTCAGCCTTATACACACATACACAACTCCTGGGTATAATACTGGTATATCAGCCTTATACACACATACACAACTCCTGGGTATAATACTGGTATCTCAGCCTTATACACACATACACAACTCCTGGGTATAATACTGGTACATTATATCAGCCTTATACACACATACACAACTCCTGGGTATAATACTGGTACAGTATCTCAGCATTGTAAACCTCATGTTAATCTTTTCTCTATTGTGCATTTAAAAACATAACCTTGATTTAAACACTAAAATATATGGATTCATAAACATTTTGTCCATAATTATTATACAGAAAACAGAAACACAATAAATAGCAATATTTATAAAGATTTTCTTGATAATAAAGCATGGGAAAATGTTTTTGCAAATGTAAATTAAGCTAACAGATAAAAGTTTTGATTAAATCAGATCTTACACAAAGGTATCATTGTTTCAAATTAAGCTTTTGAACAGTGCACCTGCCACAAAAAATGTTAAAACATAACCGTTTTGATTGACTTGCAATTTTAACAGTACTTACACATTCATGCTATCAACATCTATTTAAAATTGTTGTCCTTGTATTTTATGGGTGTGTTATTGATATTTTCTAAAATGAAGTTTTATACAAAACCAGCCAAGCCTGTCCCACATCTGTGCTCAGATATAGGTCTTGTTTATTGACTGTGGGCGGCAATAGACGTTACATGTGCCGTCTGCCCGACTTACAGGTATGTTACACACCTGTGAAATGTTCAGGTGAGGTAGACAATTAGTAAAGGTACGCTGTGAATTTTTCTTCTCTGGACAGGTAGGTAATGTTTATATTGATAGATATTGATCAGAAGGTACACTTTATCAGGATGTATGTGTAAATGAATTTATTTCAGAAGAAGAAAATAAAAAAAGAACAATGCACATTATATATATACCCGTGATATATACTTGTGTGGCTGTGTTTTTATATACAGCGCTAGCGGTAGGTTGAAAACTACATGTATACATTATATTGGTATATATACATTATAATTACTTACTGGTAAAATTGGCTCTGTAGAATATTGATGATGATAATTTATAGATTGAAGTGTAAATTCAAAAATCTGCATACAAATTTCAACCACTTTTATATTCCAATCTGATCTTTCCTAAAAAAAAAAAAAAAAATAAAAAAAAAATTACCATACAGAAAATCATTGTCTTTCTTTTCCTTCTTTATATTTTACTTAAGTATAAAATTCAACAAGATTGATGATTAAGTAACTATATAGATGATTTTAAAACATGAAGTAGGAGTTCCTCTATAAGGTTGTGTACTTGCAGGTAACAGTCTGTTGTAGGATATAAATTACGACATCTCTTTTGTTTCTTTATATGTTGACAGCCCAGGGTAATATTAAACTGATGTCTGGTGAAATTTGGTTCTGTATAATATGATGATGGCAATATTGAGGATAATTTAATTTACAAAATGTCCTATACATCCCATTTATAGTATTCTGGCTGTACCCTGACATATATATGATATATCGTTAGAACGCCTCAACAGATTTGATTCATATCCAGTTCCTAGTATCATGTTCTACACCTGTCATATTCTGGTGGTTATTCAGGTCAAGGTTAAAGGGTCAGAGGTCACCTTTGACCAAGCTTCTGCTTTGGACACATTTTCAGAAGCTTTGTCATATCTTGAGAATATAACCCCTGAATAGTTTTGGTTCAATCATATTTACATCTCGAAACTTGAAACTTTATTTTATTTCTCTTCACAAACTACATACACAGTATCATAAAACCTGGTCACACTTTGATGGTCATTATGATGGCTAAAGGGACAAATTCTAATGTCACAATCAACTCTTTCTTCATGGGATATTCAACCCTTAATTCCTGCATGGGATATTCCAGCCTTCCTGCATTGGACATTTGATCCTTCCTGACATGGGACATTCGACCCTTCCTGACATGGGACATTCGACCCTTCCTGTATGGGACATTCGACCCTTCCTGACATGGGACATTCGACCCTTCCTGTATGGGACATTCGACCCTTCCTGACATGGGACATTCGACCCTTCCTGTATGGGACATTCGACCCTTCCTGACATGGGACATTCAACCCTTCCTGACATGGGACATTCGACCCTTCCTGTATGGGACATTCGACCCTTCCTGACATGGGACATTCGACCCTTCCTGACATGGGACATTCGACCCTTCCTGACATGGGACATTCGACCCTTCCTGACATGGGACATTCGATCCTTCCTGACATGGGACATTCGACCCTTCCTGACATGGGACATTCGACCCTTCCTGACATGGGACATTCGACCCTTCCTGTATGGGACATTCGACCCTTCCTGTATGGGGCATTCGACCCTTCCTGACATGGGACATTCGACCCTTCCTGACATGGGACATTCGACCCTTCCTGTATGGGACATTCGACCCTTCCTGACATGGGACATTCTACCCTTCCTGACATGGGACATTCGACCCTTCCTGACATGGGACATTCGACCCTTCCTGACATGGGACATTCGACCCTTCCTGTATGGGACATTCGACCCTTCCTGACATGGGACATTCAACCCTTCCTGACATGGGGCATTCGACCCTTCCTGTATGGGACATTCAACCCTTCCTGTATGGGACATTCGACCTTTCCTGTATGGGACATTCAAACTTTCCTGTATGGGACATTCGACCCTTCCTGTATGGGACATTCAAACTTTCCTGTATGAGACATTCAACATTTCCTGTATTGGACATTCGACCTTTCCTGTATGGGACATTCAAACTTTCCTGTATGGGACATTCAAACTTTCCTGTATGGGACATTCAAACTTTCCTGTATGGGACATTCAACCTTTCCTGTATTGGACATTCAAACTTTCTTGTATTGGACATTCGACCCTTCCTGTATGGGACATTCGACATTTCCTGTATGGGACATTCAAACTTTCCTGTATGGGATATTCGACCTTTCCTGTATGGGACATTCAACCATTCCTGTATGGGACATTCGACCCTTCCTGTATGGGACATTCAACCCTTCCTGACATGAGACATTCGACCCTTCCTGACATGGGACATTCGACCCTTCCTGTATGGGACATTCAACCCTTCCTGACATGGGACATTCGACCCTTCCTGACATGAGACATTCGACCCTTCCTGTATGGGACATTCAAACTTTCCTGTATGAGACATTCAACATTTCCTGTATGGGACATTCAACCTTTCCTGTATGGGACATTCAACATTTCCTGTATGGGACATTCAACATTTCCTGTATGGGACATTAAAACTTTCCTGTATGGGACATTCAAACTTTCCTGTATGAGACATTCAAACTTTCCTGTATGGGACATTCAAACTTTCCTGTATGGGACATTCAACATTTCCTGTATGGGACATTCAAACTTTCCTGTATGGGACATTCGACCCTTCCTGTATGGGACATTCAACCATTCCTGACATGAGACATTCGACCCTTCCTGACATGGGACATTCGACCCTTCCTGTATGGGACATTCAACCCTTCCTGACATGGGACATTCGACCCTTCCTGACATGAGACATCCGACCCTTCCTGTATGGGACATTCAAACTTTCCTGTATGAGACATTCAACATTTCCTGTATTGGACATTCGACATTTCCTGTATGGGACATTCAAACTTTCCTGTATTGGACATTCGACCCTTCCTGTATGGGACATTCAAACTTTCCTGTATGGGACATTCAACATTTCCTGTATGGGACATTCAAACTTTCCTGTATGGGACATTCAAACTTTCCTGTATGGGACATTCAACATTTCCTGTATTGGACATTCGACCCTTCCTGTATGGGACATTCAAACTTTCCTGTATGGGACATTCAACATTTCCTGTATGGGACATTCAAACTTTCCTGTATGGGACATTCAAACTTTCCTGTATGGGACATTCAAACTTTCCTGTATGGGACATTCAACATTTCCTGTATGGGACATTCAACCTTTCCTGTATGGGACATTCAAACTTTCCTGTATTGGACATTCGACCCTTCCTGTATGGGACATTCAAACTTTCCTGTATGGGACATTCAACATTTCCTGTATGGGACATTCAAACTTTCCTGTATGGGACATTCAAACTTTCCTGTATGGGACATTCAACATTTCCTGTATGGGACATTCAACCTTTCCTGTATGGGACATTCAAACTTTCCTGTATTGGACATTCGACCCTTCCTGTATGGGACATTCAAACTTTCCTGTATGGGACATTCAACATTTCCTGTATGGGACATTCAAACTTTCCTGTATGGGACATTCAACCATTCCTGTATGGGACATTCAAACTTTCCTGTATGGGACATTCAACATTTCCTGTATGGGACATTCAACCTTTCCTGTATGGGACATTCAACATTTCCTGTATGGGACATTCAACATTTCCTATATGGGACATTCAAACTTTCCTGTATGGGACATTCAACCATTCCTGTATGGGACATTCAAACTTTCCTGTATGGGACATTCAACCATTCCTGTATGGGACATTCAAACTTTCCTGTATGGGACATTCAAACTTTCCTGTATGGGACATTCAAACTTTCCTGTATGGGACATTCAACATTTCCTGTATGGGACATTCAACCTTTCCTGTATGGGACATTCAACCTTTCCTGTATGGGACATTCAACCTTTCCTGTATTGGACATTCGACCCTTCCTGTATGGGACATTCAAACTTTCCTGTATGGGACATTCGACCTTTCCTGTATGGGACATTCAATCTTTCCTGTATGGGACATTCGACATTTCCTGTATGGGACATGCAAACTTTCCTGTATGGGACATTCAACCTTTCCTGTATGGGACATTCAACCCTTCCTGTATGGGACATTCAACCTTTCCTGTATGGGACATTCAACCCTTCCTGTATGGGATGCTTTGTTTTGCAAAAGAACATTTCATTCCTGAATTACATTTTCTAGTTGATTGCTCCTTCCTGTTAAATCTAGCACCTTAACATGGTCACAGCACGCTATATTAAGACCAGAATGGCATTGTAAAGTTTTAATCTTTCTATCAAGTGTCTGCAATAAACCAGCCACTGGTTTTGTGTACACACTGCCGACACAGGGTGTATACAGATGTACCTGTAAATGTTAGTAAGCTGTACCATACATATTCTACTTAATATATACAGATGTACCCTGTAAATGTTAGTAAGCTGTGTGTGGGGGACTATAGGTACATTGTAAATATATACCGTATTATACCTAATATAAACAGATGTACCTGTAAATGTTAGTAAGCTGTGTATGGTGGACTATATAGGTACATTGTAAATATATACCGTATTATACCTAATATAAACAGATGTACCCTGTCAATGTTGGTACACTGAGTATGGGGGACTATAGGTACATTGTAAATATATACCGTATTATACCTAATATATACAGACGTACCTGTAAATGTTAGTAAGCTGTGTATGGTGGACTATATAGGTACATTGTAAATATATACCGTATTCTACCTAATATATACAGATGTACCCTATCAATGTTGGTACACTGAGTATGGGGGACTATAGGTACATTGTAAATATATACCGTATTATACCTAATATAAACAGATGTACCTGTAAATGTTAGTAAGCTGTGTATGGTGGACAATATAGGTACATTGTAAATATATACCGTATTATACCTAATATAAACAGATGTACCCTGTCAATGTTGGTACACTGAGTATGGGGGACTATAGGTACATTGTAAATATATACCGTATTATACCTAATATATACAGATGTACCTGTAAATGTTAGTAAGCTGTGTATGGTGGACTATATAGGTACATTGTAAATATATACCGTATTCTACCTAATATATACAGATGTACCTGTAAATGTTAGTAAGCTGTGTGTGGGGGACTATATAGGTACATTGTAAATATATACCGTATTCTACCTAATATAAACAGATGTACCCTGTCAATGTTGGTACACTGAGTATGGGGGACTATAGGTACATTGTAAATATATACCGTATTATACCTAATATATACAGACGTACCTGTAAATGTTAGTAAGCTGTGTGTGGGGGACTATATAGGTACATTGTAAATATATACCGTATTCTACCTAATATATACAGATGTACCCTGTCAATGTTGGTACACTGAGTATGGGGGACTATAGGTACATTGTAAATATATACCGTATTATACCTAATATATACAGACGTACCTGTAAATGTTAGTAAGCTGTGTGTGGGGGACTATATAGGTACATTGTAAATATATACCGTATTCTACCTAATATATACAGATGTACCCTGTCAATGTTGGTACACTGAGTATGGGGGACTATAGGTACATTGTAAATATATACCGTATTATACCTAATATATACAGACGTACCTGTAAATGTTAGTAAGCTGTGTGTGGGGGACTATATAGGTACATTGTAAATATATACCGTATTCTACCTAATATATACAGATGTACCCTGTCAATGTTGGTACACTGAGTATGGGGGACTATAGGTACATTGTAAATATATACCGTATTATACCTAATATATACAGACGTACCTGTAAATGTTAGTAAGCTGTGTGTGGGGGACTATATAGGTACATTGTAAATATATACCGTATTCTACCTAATATATACAGATGTACCCTGTCAATGTTGGTACACTGAGTATGGGGGACTATAGGTACATTGTAAATATATACCGTATTCTACCTAATATATACAGATGTACCCTGTCAATGTTGGTAAGCTGTGTATGAGGTGGACTACAATGTATATAGGTACATTGTAAATATATACCGTATTATACCTAATATAAACAGATGTACCCTGTCAATGTTGGTACACTGAGTATGGGGGACTATAGGTACATTGTAAATATATACCGTATTCTACCTAATATATACAGATGTACCTGTAAATGTTAGTAAGCTGTGTGTGGGGGACTATATAGGTACATTGTAAATATATACCGTATTATACCTAATATATACAGATATTACCCTGTAAATGTTGGTAAGCTGTGTATGGGGGACTATTGGTACGTTGTAAATATGTACCGTATTATACCTAATATAAACAGATGTACTTGTAAATGTTGGTAAGCTGTGTGTGGGGGACTATAGGCCATTGTAAATATGTACCGTATTATACCTAATATAAACAGACATACCTGTAAATGTTGGTAAGCTGTGTGTGAGGGACTATATATATAAGTACATTGTAAATATATACCGTATTATACCTAATATAAACAGATGTACCTGTAAATGTTGGTAAGCTGTGTATGGGGAACTATAGGTACATTGTAAATATGTACCGTATTATACCTAATATAAACACACTGTGGACTCATCAATTAAAAAAACAATAAATAAATTGGGTATGCTTAAACCATGTACAAAGAAAAATTACTGTGTAAAATTTGGATTGAAAAACAGCAACTTTTACCGTCTTTGACCTTATAATGGAACTGTTTGCTAACAAAAAACACAGACGGGGTGCATGCACTTTATAAAACTTTGTACAGGGAAAAATTCTTTGTAAAGTTTGGAGGAAAAACATTTTTTTCATTTTCATACCTTTATGCAGTGACAACAAACTAGAATCGTTGGTTAAAAGACTGTAGGTTATTAACAGATCAGTGTAGAGGTAAGGTATTTTATATGATTTAACTACTGTGTTTAACACTTATCCTGAAAAAGGTGGTCGTGCTCTGAAAGAGGCAGGCGGGTTACTTAGGGCAAATACAGTATTAATGCCATACGCTTTGATATGTACATGTGTATTTAATATATTTTCATTAAAGATATGGAAAATGAAAGTAATTATCAACACATGCAGAGATAATTCCATAAATCTGTTTCATAATATCAACCAAGAATTTGAAGATCTCATTGTAATTTTGTTATTTTCCATGATGAAAATTGCATAGGTCTTTAAAAGATGTTAGATATATGCACAAAATACTAAGAGATTAAATTATTTTACAAATTAAATTGTTATTAATAAAAAAATTGAAGACTTATGGAAAATACTGAAAATTGTAATTATCATCACAACAAACATGTTTTGATATACATTTTTTACATGTATATATTGTACTCATATTTTTACCCTTTCTAAACATGTAGCAATTAATCAAAAACGCACCTGCAAATGGATAATACCCCATAGTTTATGATTGTGGCATTCATTATCTGCAGATCTGAAGTATTTACATCTGACCATGTAAATTTGTTAAGTACAATACATTTATGATATCAATTCCTTTTTCAAGACTTGTAAAAAGGTTACATTATTCTGTATTTTTACACAAAACCAGCCCCCCAGCCCCCATACGTACTCTCACCAAAGTGTAGAAAATGGGATTATTTTGTATAATAGCTATATATATATATAGTAATCCAATTGTACATCCATGTAAAGATCATTTACAAACTTAAGATATGTTATCATCATACCTTAATTAATTGTCCAGTGTTTGTACACAAAATGTGGCTTTCTGATTTTTTTCATATCTCATAGAAAAAAATCTGAAAATGGCGCGAAATATGTGACGTCACAATACGTCTATTGACATTGCATATTGACTTGTGAAAAAGAATCCCCTATAAGATCAGTTCAATTGTACATAAAACATGTTTTAATTTTGAAAATCTTTTTAAAAAATTAAAAATAAGCATTGATGTCAATTTTTTTTAGCTTCATAGGGGTATGAAAAAAAATTGTTTGCAAACTTTTGTAAGACTCTGCTGTGCGGATTCATACAGTTTGTAAACAATCTTTTTCTCATACCTCAATAAAACTAAATAAAATGACATCAATGCTTAATTGAATATGATGTTAACGGGATAAGGGTTTATATTTATATGGGAATTCGCAGTATTGTACAGTAGTATAAGTCTCTCTTTTATTCCAGGTGATGATGATTACGAGAAGAAGAGTCGTCGTACCGATCTCCTACTGGGCAAGAAACGGGAGAGCAAGAAAGGAAGTCGATATGTAATGTTTGATGAAGAAGACTCGGACGAATCATCTGTCATATCGGAGGATATTAAGTAAGAGTTCTATTGAGTAAGAGTTCTATTGAGTAAAAGTTCTATTGAGTAAGAGTAAGTAAGAGTTCTATTAAGTAAGAGTTCTATTAAGTAAGAGTTCTATTAAGTAAGAGTTCTATTGAGTAAGAGTTCTATTGAGTAAGAGTAAGTAAGAGTTCTATTAAGTACGGGTAAGTAAGAGTTCTATTAAGTAAGAGCAATAAAAGGTAAGAGTAATAATAAGTAACATTCAACTAGATACAGCAGGTACCCTCTTTACTGTATCCTCATATAGTGTAAACAACATTCAACTAGATACAGCAGGTACCCTCTTTACTGTATCCTCATATAGTATAAACAACATTCAATTAGATACAGCAGGTACCCTGTTAACTGTATCCTCATATAGTGTAAACAACATTCAACTAGATACAGCAGGTACCCTGTTTACTGTATCCTCATATAGTATTAACAATATTCAATTAGATACAGCAGGTACCCTATTTACTGTATCCTCATATAGTATAAACAACTTTCAATTAGATACAGCAGGTACCCTGTTTACTGTATCCTCATATAGTATAAACAACATTCAATTAGATACAGCAGGTACCCTGTTTACTGTATCCTCATATAGTATAAACAACATTTAATTAGATACAGCAGGTACCCTGTTTACAGCTGTATCCTCATATTGTATAAACAACATTCAACAAGATACAGCAGGTACCCTGTTTACAGCTGTATCCTCATATAGTATAAACAACATTTAATTAGATACAGCAGGTACCCTGTTTACTGTATCCTCATATTGTATAAACAACATTCAATTAGATACAGCAGGTACCCTGTTTACTGTATACTCATATAGTATAAACAACATTCAATTAGATACAGCAGGTACCCTGTTTACTGTATCCTCATATAGTATAAACAACATTCAATTAGATACAGCAGGTACCCTGTTTACAGCTGTATCCTCATATTGTATAAACAACATTCAATTAGATACAGCAAAGATTCTTTTTACTGTATCCTCATATAGTATAAAATATGTAATCCTAGTAAACTAGAATCCAGTACCTGTAACACTATCTGGTATAAAGTATTGATGTATATACATGTACACAGTTAAGCTACAGGAAGTCGGCCCTTTGTTGTCGTGTGTACACATGAAGTCTGCCAGCTGTTGGTGACAAAGCATCAGGACCCGCCACTCACAGCCTGGTTATCTTATAAAAGAGACACATGTTGTGTATGTAGCATCATATCATTACAAAATTATTTTAAAACAATACTGAATTGAATGTTTATTCTTATTTAAACTGATCATCTGTGAATAAAACCATAACAAAAATTGGGAATTTATAAAAAAAAAATGTTGAATATTTCATTTAATTATTTATAAAGCTAACAAATCTCTGAATTTCTTGTCTGATCAAATATCAAGTACACCAACACATTTCTTGTCCTGGAAAAGTATGAATTAATATGTCACTGAAACTAAACTACCACAAATTATCAGTGAGTATATATATCAATTTATAATTAGTTATATGGAATTTTCTTTCTTTCATTTTTTGTTATCATTTGTAAGATATTTGTATGCATATTTAACACTAGTACTGTACACATGTACATTTAGTGCTATTTGTAGGATATTGTTCCGGTTAATTGACTTCGCCTATGGATGAATCCAAATAAACTTTCACAGTGAAATAACCTACAGCTAATTGATCAATTAACTTTATCAAAATTAAACACAGATCTATGTCAGTTAAAAAAGAACGTCAACAATATGTATATGAGTGCTGTACATGTGGAATGCTTTAGATTGCCTGTATAATGTACCTAGAAATGTTAATTTCCTGTACCAGTTGACAATCAGGACCCAGTTGTTTAAAAGGTGATTAGGCTAATCACATTTTAACAACATTTTTCAAATCCTGATATAATAATTTCTGGTCGAAGTAGCTTGACAAAACTTTATGAAATTCTGTTATTCTTAGTTCTCTTCCAACTGACATAATTTAAAGATGATATACTCACAGGTTTTGCATCAAATGAGAAATGAAATTTTCACTTATCAAGTGATTAAGCTAATCAACTTTTGAACAACTGGGCCCATATGTATAGGGTCTGTGTAAGTAAGATAAACATCATTTATCTTCATCAACCCCTAACAATGTCCTATACACACACATGTATAGTGACTGATTTGTATACCGATAGTCCGTACTCATCACCCATTTAATGTTGATTGTGGCCATTTCTAGATCTAACAGTAAATTATCTTGGTCTTTGTATTGGATTTCTCTTCTCTAGTCACTCAAACTGGTACTTCCTATTGCTGAGGGCCCCATTCCACTCAGAGTTCTATCAGGATAAGTGGAATTGCTTTTGATCCTACTGGAGGTTGAATATTAAGTTTTCTTGACTAACTCTCTAATAATTGGTTCCTCATCAAGCTGGCAGAAGCATATTAAGCTTAACTCTGTGGTCTACCAGATTGACATCTATTATGGATATATATAGTCATACATTTTAATTGTATATACATATACCTACGCACCTTATGTATCTAGATCTACATGTATATATGTATCTGACTTCTATCAGTGTCCTGTACATGTATCAGTTGGTTTCATATACACTTGATCATCAATTTCCTGTATTTCAATGAGATCAGACTTTTAAATCTGTGAGGATTTTAAAAAACATTTTAATTTTTTTGTGGAGACAACTTAATATTGACAACAAACATTTCCAGTCATGACAGACTATTTCAAACACAGGTAAGGTATCTTAGTGATACGTTAACAGGTGTTTTCAGAATTATTTCTGAACAATTTATTGATGTATTTTAGAAAAAGATTCTGGCAAATTTCCAAACCAGGAAAAAATATTGCCACAAGGGAAAATTTTGCATGATCAAATCTATTTAGCAAGTCTGTTTCATAGGTGTAACCGTTCTTTTACATTCCTAAACTGTTATCATTTTATGGATATATGTGTCAGATAAAAATCAAGTGTAATTTTCAACATTTTTAAGCCTTTCCCTTGGATGGTCTCAAAATTTCAGATCTCAAACTTACAAAATGGATGTTGTATTGAAGCTATTCAAGCTAAATTTTTGTGATAGCTCATTGAATACAGTATTAGATCTATAAGATTTGTTAAAATACCATATGTGGATACAGTAAACAGAGTACCTGCTGTATCTAATTGTATTAGTATTAGATTACAGTAAACAGAGTACCTGTTGTATCTAATTGTATTAGTATTAGATTACAGTAAACAGAGTACCTGCTGTATCTAATTGTATTAGTATTATATTACAGTAAACAGAGTACCTGTTGTATCTAATTGTATTAGTATTAGATTACAGTAAACAGAGTACCTGTTGTATCTAATTGTATAAGATAACAGTAAACAGAGTACCTGCTGTATCTAATTGTATTAGTATTATATTACAGTAAACAGAGTACCTGTTGTATCTAATTGTATTAGTATTAGATTACAGTAAACAGAGTACCTGTTGTATCTAATTGTATTAGTATTAGATTACAGTAAACAGAGTACATGCTGTATCTAATTGTATGTGGATACAGTAAACAGAGTACCTGTTGTATCTAATTGTATTAGATAACAGTAAACAGAGTACCTGTTGTATCTAATTGTATTAGTATTAGATTACAGTAAACAGAGTACCTGTTGTATCTAATTGTATTAGTATTAGATACAGTAAACACAGTACCTGTTGTATCTAATTGTATTAGTATTAGATTACAGTAAACAGAGTACCTGTTGTATCTAATTGTATTAGATAACAGTAAACAGAGTACCTGCTGTATCTAATTGTATTAGTATTATATTACAGTAAACAGAGTACCTGTTGTATCTAATTGTATTAGTATTAGATTACAGTAAACAGAGTACCTGTTGTATCTAATTGTATTAGTATTAGATTACAGTAAACAGAGTACATGCTGTATCTAATTGTATTAGTATTAGATTACAGTAAACAGAGTACCTGTTGTATCTAATTGTATTAGTATTAGATTACAGTAAACAGAGTACCTGTTGTATCTAATTGTATTAGATTACAGTAAACAGAGTACCTGCTGTATCTAATTGTATTAGTATTAGATTACAGTAAACAGAGTACCTGCTGTATCTAATTGTATTAGTATTAGATTACAGTAAACAGAGTACATGCTGTATCTAATTGTATGTGGATACAGTAAACACAGAACCTGTTGTATCTAATTGTATTAGTATTAGATTACAGTAAACAGAGTACCTGTTGTATCTAATTGTATTAGTATTAGATTACAGTAAACAGAGTACCTGCTGTATCTAATTGTATTAGTATTAGATTACAGTAAACAGAGTACCTGTTGTATCTAATTGTATTAGTATTAGATTACAGTAAACAGAGTACATGCTGTATCTAATTGTATTAGTATTAGATTACAGTAAACAGAGTACCTGTTGTATCTAATTGTATGTGGATACAGTAAACACAATACCTGCTGTATCTAATTGTATTAGTATTAGATTACAGTAAACAGAGTACATGCTGTATCTAATTGTATTAGTATTAGATTACAGTAAACAGAGTACCTGTTGTATCTAATTGTATGTGGATACAGTAAACACAGTACCTGTTGTATCTAATTGTATTAGTATTAGATTACAGTAAACAGAGTACCTGTTGTATCTAATTGTATGTGGGTACAGTAAACAGAGTACCTGCTGTATCTAATTGTATTAGTATTAGATTACAGTAAACAGAGTACCTGTTGTATCTAATTGTATGTGGATACAGTAAACACAGTACCTGTTGTATCTAATTGTATTAGTATTAGATTACAGTAAACAGAGTACCTGTTGTATCTAATTGTATTAGTATTATATTACAGTAAACAGAGTACCTGTTGTATCTAATTGTATTAGATTACAGTAAACAGAGTACCTGTTGTATCTAATTGTATGTGGATACAGTAAACAGAGTACCTGCTGTATCTAATTGTATTAGTATTAGATTACAGTAAACAGAGTACCTGTTGTATCTAATTGTATTAGTATTATATTACAGTAAACAGAGTACCTGTTGTATCTAATTGTATTAGATTACAGTAAACAGAGTACCTGTTGTATCTAATTGTATGTGGATACAGTAAACAGAGTACATGCTGTATCTAATTGTATTAGTATTAGATACAGTAAACAGAGTACCTGTTGTATCTAATTGTATTAGTATTAGATTACAGTAAACAGAGTACCTGTTGTATCTAATTGTCTTAGATTACAGTAAACAGAGTACCTGTTGTATCTAATTGTCTTAGATTACAGTAAACAGAGTACCTGTTGTATCTAATTATATAAGTATTATATTACAGTAAACAGAGTACATGCTGTATCTAATTGTATTAGTATTAGATTACAGTAAACAGAGTACCTGTTGTATCTAATTGTATTAGTATTAGATTACAGTAAACAGAGTACCTGTTGTATCTAATTGTATAAGTATTATATTACAGTAAACAGAGTACCTGTTGTATCTAATTGTATTAGTATTAGATTACAGTAAACAGAGTACCTGTTGTATCTAATTGTATTAGTATTAGATTACAGTAAACAGAGTACCTGTTGTATCTAATTGTATTAGTATTATATTACAGTAAACAGAGTACATGTTGTATCTAATTGTATTAGTATTAGATACAGTAAACAGAGTACATGCTGTATCTAATTGTATTTGGATACAGTAAACAGAGTACCTGTTGTATCTAATTGTATTAGTATTAGATTACAGTAAACAGAGTACCTGTTGTATCTAATTGTATTAGATTACAGTAAACAGAGTACCTGTTGTATCTAATTGTATTAGTATTAGATTACAGTAAACAGAGTACCTGCTGTATCTAATTGTATTAGATTACAGTAAACAGAGTACCTGTTGTATCTAATTGTATTAGTATTAGATTACAGTAAACAGAGTACCTGTTGTATCTAATTGTCTTAGATTACAGTAAACAGAGTACCTGCTGTATCTAATTGTATTAGTATTAGATTACAGTAAACAGAGTACCTGTTGTATCTAATTGTATTAGTATTAGATTACAGTAAACAGAGTACCTGCTGTATATAATTGTATTAGTATTAGATACAGTAAACAGAGTACATGCTGTATCTAATTGTATTAGTATTAGATTAAAGTAAACAGAGTACCTGTTGTATCTAATTGTATTAGTATTATATTACAGTAAACAGAGTACATGTTGTATATAATTGTATAGTTAGATACAGTAAACAGAGTACCTGTTGTATCTAATTGTATTAGTATTATATTACAGTAAACAGAGTACATGTTGTATATAATTGTATTAGTATTAGATACAGTAAACAGAGTACATGTTGTATCTAATTGTATTAGTATTAGATTACAGTAAACAGAGTACATGCTGTATCTAATTGTATTAGTGGATACAGTAAACAGAGTACCTGTTGTATCTAATTGTATTAGTATTAGATTACAGTAAACAGAGTACATGCTGTATCTAATTGTATGTGGATACAGTAAACACAGAACCTGTTGTATCTAATTGTATTAGTATTAGATTACAGTAAACAGAGTACCTGTTGTATCTAATTGTATTAGTATTAGATTACAGTAAACAGAGTACCTGCTGTATCTAATTGTATTAGTATTAGATTACAGTAAACAGAGTACCTGTTGTATCTAATTGTATTAGTATTAGATTACAGTAAACAGAGTACATGCTGTATCTAATTGTATTAGTATTAGATTACAGTAAACAGAGTACCTGTTGTATCTAATTGTATGTGGATACAGTAAACACAATACCTGCTGTATCTAATTGTATTAGTATTAGATTACAGTAAACAGAGTACATGCTGTATCTAATTGTATTAGTATTAGATTACAGTAAACAGAGTACCTGTTGTATCTAATTGTATGTGGATACAGTAAACACAGTACCTGTTGTATCTAATTGTATTAGTATTAGATTACAGTAAACAGAGTACCTGTTGTATCTAATTGTATGTGGGTACAGTAAACAGAGTACCTGCTGTATCTAATTGTATTAGTATTAGATTACAGTAAACAGAGTACCTGTTGTATCTAATTGTATGTGGATACAGTAAACACAGTACCTGTTGTATCTAATTGTATTAGTATTAGATTACAGTAAACAGAGTACCTGTTGTATCTAATTGTATTAGTATTATATTACAGTAAACAGAGTACCTGTTGTATCTAATTGTATTAGATTACAGTAAACAGAGTACCTGTTGTATCTAATTGTATGTGGATACAGTAAACAGAGTACCTGCTGTATCTAATTGTATTAGTATTAGATTACAGTAAACAGAGTACCTGTTGTATCTAATTGTATTAGTATTATATTACAGTAAACAGAGTACCTGTTGTATCTAATTGTATTAGATTACAGTAAACAGAGTACCTGTTGTATCTAATTGTATGTGGATACAGTAAACAGAGTACATGCTGTATCTAATTGTATTAGTATTAGATACAGTAAACAGAGTACCTGTTGTATCTAATTGTATTAGTATTAGATTACAGTAAACAGAGTACCTGTTGTATCTAATTGTCTTAGATTACAGTAAACAGAGTACCTGTTGTATCTAATTGTCTTAGATTACAGTAAACAGAGTACCTGTTGTATCTAATTATATAAGTATTATATTACAGTAAACAGAGTACCTGTTGTATCTAATTGTATTAGTATTAGATTACAGTAAACAGAGTACCTGTTGTATCTAATTGTATTAGTATTAGATTACAGTAAACAGAGTACCTGTTGTATCTAATTGTATAAGTATTATATTACAGTAAACAGAGTACCTGTTGTATCTAATTGTATTAGTATTAGATTACAGTAAACAGAGTACCTGTTGTATCTAATTGTATTAGTATTAGATTACAGTAAACAGAGTACCTGTTGTATCTAATTGTATTAGTATTATATTACAGTAAACAGAGTACCTGCTGTATCTAATTGTATTAGTATTAGATTACAGTAAACAGAGTACATGCTGTATCTAATTGTATGTGGATACAGTAAACAGAGTACCTGTTGTATCTAATTGTATTAGTATTAGATTACAGTAAACAGAGTACCTGTTGTATCTAATTGTATTAGATTACAGTAAACAGAGTACCTGTTGTATCTAATTGTATTAGTATTAGATTACAGTAAACAGAGTACCTGCTGTATATAATTGTATTAGATTACAGTAAACAGAGTACCTGTTGTATCTAATTGTATTAGTATTAGATTACAGTAAACAGAGTACCTGTTGTATCTAATTGTCTTAGATTACAGTAAACAGAGTACCTGCTGTATCTAATTGTATTAGTATTAGATTACAGTAAACAGAGTACCTGTTGTATCTAATTGTATTAGTATTAGATTACAGTAAACAGAGTACCTGCTGTATATAATTGTATGTGGATACAGTAAACAGAGTACCTGCTGTATCTAATTGTATTAGTATTAGATTACAGTAAACAGAGTACCTGTTGTATCTAATTGTATTAGTATTAGATTACAGTAAACAGAGTAACTGCTGTATATAATTGTATGTGGATACAGTAAACAGAGTACCTGTTGTATCTAATTGTATTAGTATTAGATTACAGTAAACAGAGTACCTGCTGTATATAATTGTATGTGGATACAGTAAACAGAGTACCTGCTGTATCTAATTGTATTAGTATTAGATTACAGTAAACAGAGTACATGCTGTATCTAATTGTATGTGGATACAGTAAACAGAGTACCTGTTGTATCTAATTGTATTAGTATTAGATTACAGTAAACAGAGTACCTGTTGTATCTAATTGTATTAGTATTAGATTACAGTAAACAGAGTACCTGCTGTATATAATTGTATGTGGATACAGTAAACAGAGTACCTGCTGTATCTAATTGTATTAGTATTAGATTACAGTAAACAGAGTACCTGCTGTATATAATTGTATGTGGATACAGTAAACAGAGTACCTGCTGTATCTAATTGTATTAGTATTAGATTACAGTAAACAGAGTACCTGTTGTATCTAATTGTATTAGTATTAGATACAGTAAACAGAGTACCTGCTGTATCTAATTGTATAAGTATTAGATTACAGTAAACACAGTACCTGCTGTAGCTCATTGAATACAGTATTAGATTACAGTAAATACAGTACCTGTTGTATCATATAGTGTTACCAATGTCCATCTCGTTGTGTCACGTTGCGCCGCCTTCCAACCTGATGCAATTTAACTATAATCTCAGGAACTGCTGAGGTTTCAGGGTGTCAAGTGGTAGTGAGGACATTAAGTCTTACGGACATTTTGTAGTTTTAATTCATTGTTGCCTCTCATTCATTAAAATTATATTCATCTGCTTTTGTCTTTTGCAGAAGTCCATCTAAAATGAAAAAAAGTAAAGCGTTCAGATTTTCTGCGAAGAAAAAGGAAAAGGTAAGACAAACACATTTAACATGTACAAGACTCAATAAAAATAAATTGTATCATTTCATTATAGACATTCATTGACTCCCTATAAAGTCTAGTTTTTACAGATCTCTTTGAAACTTAATGTATTAGATTTTGTCTGTTGTAGGATGAAAAAAAAAGAAAAAACTTATTGTATTAGATTTTGTCTGTTGTAGAATGAAAAGAAAGAAAAAACTTATTGTATTAGATTGTGTCTGTTGTAGAATGAAAAGAAAGAAAAAACTTATTGTATTAGATTTTGTCTGTTGTAGAATGAAAAGAAAGAAAAAAACTTATTGTATAAGATTCTGTCTGTGTTGTAGGATGAAAAGAAAGATCAAACAATATATAAGATTTTGTCTGTTAATTGTAGGATGAAAAGAAAGAAAAAGAACCAAAAAAAGATGAAAGAGACAAAGAAAAAAAGAAGGAGGATAAAGAAGGGAAGAAACTCAAGCTGAAGACAAAGAAGAAGTCAAAGCATTTACACGTACATGAGGAACCGACCAAAGAAGCTGCCAGTAAGATTGGTTCACAAGACTTACTGAAATTTATGCTATCAAAACAAATTGCAAAACTTCAAATGCAAAAATAAAAAAAAAAACTTGATTGAATTTGATGATGTTATATGACAGGTGTTTATTTTTTATTGATCTTGTTGTTCCAGTGGAGGTAGAGAAGCCTATATTCGGTGTACCGTTAGCTGTTGCCGTGGAGAGGAACCGTAGTCATGATGGGATAGAACTACCAGCTCTATTTAGAGACTGTGTCGACTATATAGAGGAGCATGGTAAAAATCTATCTCCAGCCTTAGTTATCCTCCACTAAGGTTGTCGACTATATAGAGGGGCATGATAAAAATCTATGTCTAGTCTTATGTATCCTCCACTAAGGTTATGTCTGGTATAAAGCCAGTCCATGGCTTTGACTCTTTTTTTATTTCCCCCATTTCAGGCCTCCTGTGTGAGGGTATATGAAAGATATCTGGAGTAAAGTCTCTGTGATTATATTTAATATTCCCCGTTGTAGGCCTCATATGAAGGATATCTGGGGTGAAGTCTGTATGACTATGACTGTATTTGATATCTGCTATATTTAATATTCACCATGGTATATGCCTGTTTTGTGAAGGTATATAAGGATATCTGTGGTGATGTCTGACTAAATTTGATATTAACTATATTTAATATTCCCCCTTGAAGGCCTCCTGTGTAAGGGTATATACAGGATATCTGGGGTGAAGTCTGACTATATTTGATATTAACTATATCTAATATTCCCCGTTGTAGGCCTCCTGTGTGAGGGTATATACAGGATATCTAGGGTGAAGTCTGTATGACTATATTTGATATTTACTATATTCAATATTCACCATGGTATAGGCCTGTTTTGTGAAGGTATATAAGGATATCTGTGGTGATGTCTGACTAAATTTGATATTAACTATATTTAATATTCCCCGTTGTAGGCCTCCTGTGTGAGGGTATATACAGGATATCTAGGGTGAAGTCTGTATGACTATATTTGATATTTACTTTATTCAATATTCCCCATTGTAGGCCTCCTCTGTGAGGGTATATACAGGATATCTGGGGTGAAGTCTCTGTGACTATATTTAATATTCCCGTTGTAGGCCTCCTCTGTGAGGGTATATACAGGATATCTGGGGTGAAGTCTGACTATATTTGATATTAACTATATCTAATATTCCCCGTTGTACGCCTCCTGTGTGAGGGTATATACAGGATATCTGGGGTGAAGTCTGACTATATTTGATATTAACTATATTTAATATTCCCCATTGTAGGCCTCCTCTGTGAGGGTATATACAGGATATCTGGGGTGAAGTCTGTATGACTATATTTGATATTTACTATATTCAATATTCACCATGGTATAGGCCTGTTTTGTGAAGGTATATAAGGATATCTGGGGTGAAGTCTGACTATATATTTGATATTAACTATATCTAATATTCCCCTTTGTAGGCCTCCTGTGTAAGGGTATATACAGGATATCTGGGATGAAGTGTGATTATATTTGATATTAACTATATCTAATATTCCCCGTTGTAGGCCTCCTGTGTGAGGGTATATACAGGATATCTGGGGTGAAGTCTAAGGTACAGATGCTGAAGGACTGTTACAACAGACAGAACCCTGTATACCTCGAGGAACACGAACCAAACATCGTGGCCAGCCTGTTGAAGACATTCCTCCGTGAACTCCCTGAGCCAGTCCTCACCACCAGTCTAATGCCAAAGTTTGAGGAAGCTTCAGGTCAGTTTTTATCAGTATTGATATATTTCTCTAAAACATATTGGAGTATAGTTTTCATCATATCGTCCATCTGTCAGTCAGTTTGTTCATGATTCTTAGTGAATGTAATTCCTGCATTTGTCAATTGATTTGAAAAGAAGGCCATGAGGGTAGATGTGAATACATAAAGTAAGGAATTTTTATTTTGACAATTTTTCTGAGTTTTATGGCCTGAAATTCTTGGAACTTCGTCACTATATAATGTCATGTTGATCTGAAATTCTCGGAACTTCGTCACTATATAATGTCATGTTGATCTGAAATTCTCGGAACTTCGTCACTATATAATGTCATGTTGATCTGAAATTCTCGGAACTTCGTCACTATATAATGTCATGTTGATTTTTATTTTGTGAATACAATTTCATCACAAACGAAATTATACATTTCTTAAAACACTAAAGTAGAGCCATTGTCGGTTCAAGGTAAGTTGGTTGGTAAGTCGGATACTTCACATTGAGTGTGGATACTGAAAGGTATGGCTGGTGATGAAATAAGCAGTGAATTTGGAATTTAATTCAGAGAGGATTTCAATCACAACACTTCTGAGGTTTATTGGTGGACTAGTTTCACCTCTAGGAGTGAGGCTTCGTCAGATATGTCCTGTTGAAAATAATTATAATCTGTGAAAATGACAATATTTCCTGTCTTTGGTTATATGTAGCCAGATTTCATATTGATGTCTTTGTGTTTTAGTGATAAAGAATGAGCGTCGTCGACTGGAACAGTTCAGTAAGCTGGTGTCGGACCTCCCCACATGTAACCGACTCCTGCTGTCCTGGGTCATAGTTCATATGATGCACGTCATCGAGAGAGTGAGTGTACCATTCAGATTTGATGTAAACTTTGTATTAATGCGAGACTTTAGCTTGTTATCTAAAATATCAATTTTGTTTAGTCGGATTTTCTCTGTGAGTTTTGTGGATTTATTTGCTGACATGTTTCGAATGGCTACTTCATTAGAACAAATTTACATCGATGATATGATGCCTATGGTGCAAATTATGGTTCAAAACTATAAACTGTTATGTCATCATGTGACATACAACCTTAGGATATTGCCAGGGACAAAATTGACATGCTAGTGATATCTGGGGTTTGAAAAGTACATATAAGAGATGAACAAAATATATTTACATTTAGAAATAGTTGTTTTGTTTATATAGAGTCAAAAATTCCATAAAAAACAGCAGACAGAGACTGTCATGCTTCTCGGATGAGCTGATTTTTCATCTAAACAGAATTGTACAGTAAATACAAATATCTATCAGTAGGATTGGTCTTTAGTGATGTGCATTGTGTTCAACTGGTTCAGCTTGAAAACACTTCCTCCACTTCCAAAGCCTGACATGTCCTTAAATGACCCTTGCTGTTAATAGGACGTTAAACAAAAACAAACCAAATTTAAAACACTTAAGAAGTTTTTTATTTCAGAACTTTCAGTACTTTGATTTTGATTATTCCTACAATCTTATTTCACTGTAAATAAAACTCAATCAAGTTTTCCATTTTGGAATCTCCAGTACTTTGATTTTTCTGTAAGTGAAACTTGTTGTTTTTTCAGCAAAAGGAGAATAAGATGACCCTACAGAATGTGTCCATCGTACTTAGTCCAACAATGCAGATCAGCCATCGTGTTCTCAACGTCCTATTCTCCCTGGCCAAACAGCTCTTCAAGGACGTCCAACTCAAAAGGTAGGAACAATCTTATACAAATATGTTGGTGACGAGACAATGATCTGATTTAATCTAGGAGCAAATCTTAAACATCAACTTATCTGATAATCTAATTCAAAAATGTTGAAATTGATGCCTTCATACCTCCTTTTCACTTCAACTTTATTTTCACACATTGAAATTTGAGCCATCTGAAAAAAATTAAAATGTTTAAAGAGTTCGATTTATTTTTCCCTTGACAGGTATAAACCGCCACTTCGGCCGACAACTTCAAAATGGTCGCTGGAACTCCCCGACAATCCTGCTGGTCTAGAGGAAGAACTGGCCAAACAGGAGTCTCTCCTCAATGCCCTTCATCAGGAGGTCACCGGGGTCAAGGACGCCGACAAAGAGGAACAGCTCTGGGAGGTTCAGCGTGTCGTCACTGAACTCAAAAGAAAGGTAAGTCGGGAGGAATTCGGCAACTGTGATACACAGAACTTTAGGGTTATGCATATAGTTACCTGCTGTGTGGGGATTCTGGGAAGATACTAGTCCAGCAGTGTTCTGATGGAAATATCTAATATATCACATAATTCTATTTATACCTGATATTTTCCCAATCCAGCGGAAATAAATGTCCAATTACAGAAGTGATAACATAACTTATTGCTATGTATAAAACTCATCTATCTCACCATTTATGACGTCATTTATTAGTCCTTGACTTCTACTGACCCTTCTACTTCATTGACTGGTATTGACTTCTACTCATTTCCTACCATATACTATGTCAGTTTAAATTTCTCCGTGTGGTACCTACAAGCTCGATTCAGTCTAGATTTAAAGGTGTTCAATGTAGGTGCACTAACTGCATGAGGACGATGACAGAGAATTCAGTTAAAGATCGATTTAGAAATATATGTAGCATGATTAAAGCACACATACATATATACAGTTAATCAAGCACATCATCGTATAAATTATAATCAATATTGTTATGACGAGTTACAAAACGTAAAAACTGGACAGCATTTTACAAGTTTCACATGCGCTAAAAGTACATGAGGTAAACAATTGTTACCAGATACTTTTATCAAGATGAACAGCAGCCAGAACATGTAGACCACAAATAAGAGGATAACTTTTCATGGCATTGAACAGCCTAGTAAACATTATTCGTTTAATCAGTATCTTTATTCTTATAGATCAAGTTTGCCAAGAAAGCTGCAGATTCGGAGAAAAGACGACGAGAAAAGGAAGAACTCCGGAAATCTCACACAGAAAATGATGACATGGTTTTACGACTGGAACTGAGGGAAGCTCCAGTAAGGAAGCAACAAGCTCCACTTCCACCAAACGGCGACACAGCCAATGAAAATCCTCCATCTGAAGAGCCGACCAATGAAAATCCTCCATCTGAAGAGCCGGCCAATGAAACGGCTCATTTACCGAAGGGAGACATTCAAGTTTGTCCTGTTCCTCCTGCAGCTGAGAAAACTACAAAGGAATGTGAAGAAGATCAGGGTAAAGATGGTCAGACTGTAGTTAGTGAGTCGCCTGGTACTGCAGTAGAGACGGATGTTCCAGAGGATCCCGCTACAAGACCTAGGGAGGAGGATGAAGATGGATGTGTCACACCAGTAAATGTTCCTGAGGAACAACAAACAGGTAAACTGGCTTCCTTTTCTGGTCTTCTCGTTAACACATAGTTTTTTACAGCCCCCTTTATGAAATGCCTGCAGGCTTGTAGCTTTTCTTTTGTCTTCTCAGTATCAGGTAACTTTTTCAGCCTCTCTATGAAATACCTGTAGGCCGGTAGCTTTTCTTTTTTGTTCTCACAAGGAAGTATTTTTTACAGCCCTCACTTTCAAAAGCCTGCAGGCTTGTAGCTATTCTTTTTCCTTCTCACAAACAGGTGATTTTTAGGCCCCCTCTATGAAATACCGACTGGCTAGTAGCTTTTCTGCTGTCTTCCTATGTGTTGATCAGTTCATTAGTTCGGCTAGCAGTACATCACATTTTGGTTTAACTTTTTGTGACTAGATATAGGTCAGTCTGCAGTATGGCTTACATACAGTATTCCATATTAATAGCCTTATGACTGTGGAGAGTCTCCCTTTTGAGGTAGGACGTTCATCTAGAGAGAAAAAGTTAATCAGCACAGACAGGATATTTTTCATTGCTCTTTCCCATGACAATACCTCCATTGTGATATCTTTTATCTTAATCAACCTTTTAATATATTCTCCAGTCTGTTTGTCCTCATTTCTTCTTATTTTGATTACAGATACAGTTGTCACGACAACACAAGAGAGTGACACAAAGGGAGACAACTTTTCTGAGAATGAAGATACTTTTGAACAGCAAGTGGAGGACATTTTAGAACATGCTGATGGTGAGATTGATAAAGATTCCAGTGATGAGGAAACAAATGAAATCAGTGTTAAAGTTGAACATGTTAAAAGAGTAGGGTTTAAAGAACCGGAGGATGCTGTCGCTTTTGAGGAAGATGGCAGTCAAAAGGTCACAGAATCAGGTGTTGATAATACAGGTGAGAGAATTATAGATATACCGATATTCAATACGTATACTTTTGGGTTTAAACATCCCTTTGGCAATTTTTAGAGAATATTTAGCAATTTCATATAAACCCAATTTCATTGAAATCATTCCAATTTCTGTAAATGATTCCTTTTGTATGTATTTTAAAATTTTCACATGAAGGAACAGAGATTATTTATCATGAAAGATATGAAACAGACTAAAGTTTCTGTATGGAGTTTATATTCAGTGTTAGTATTGATTTTCTTGTGATTTTTCTAATCTTCAAAAATATTGAAAAATTTGTATTAACCAAGTGAAAATAATATGGTGTATTATAATTATTTTCCTTTTAAAAGTGCTAGGCAATAGGTAACATCTGTATTATAATGAATACAAATTAATAACAGGTATAGAGGAATCGGGCGTAGTGACCCCAACAATGACAGAGGAAGCAAGTGTAGAGACAACAGGTGACACTACGACGAGTACAGGTGAGGAGGTTACAGGTGAGATAACGAGGATACCTGAGCCAATCACTGTGATGAAGACCCAGGAGGAGATAGAGAGAGAGGCTGCCGCTCTGGAGGAAGAAATCATAAACAGGTGTAAAGAGGATGTGGCAGAATTCGGACAACCAAGGGAGGTAATCCTACTGGAGGATGAAGTTCTGAGTGAAGGTATGTGTTAATGATGTAATACCCAGATATATTCTGAATAAGCTGCAGCTTATTGTCTTTGTAAGTATTTCATGGCTTATTATCCCTCCCATCAGACTGAAGGATTGTGTATGTTTTACCCTGAAATCATCTAAATACAAATGTAAGTTGCAGCTTGCAAGAATTCCATGGCTTATTATCCCTGAAATCAAATTTAAAGTTTTTGTTTATGATATAATACCCAAAATCATCTAAATTAAGTTACAGACTGTAATAAGTTGCAGCTTATAGTCTTAGTGAGAATTTAATTTCATATTGTCCCTCTGATGAGACTGAAAGTCTGTGTTTATTTTGTTATACTTGGAGATCTTCTAAAGAAACTGCAGCTTACAATGTACATTCTTATTAAAAACGTTTTAGTATTCTCTGTAATAGGACCATCCACATTAATTTTGTAAAAATTTGGATTTATGGTTTATGACATGTATCCTTATCATACCTTTGGTACACAGTATTTATGTGGATTTACTTTTGATTTTTCATCAGGATTGTGTCACTTTTCTGAAATGATTCTTAAGGGTTGTGTTGTCTGTGATGACTCTGCAGGGTTGTGTTGTCTGTGATGACTCTGCAGGGTTGTGTCGTCTGTGATGACTCTGCAGGGTTGTGTCGTCTGTGATGACTCTGCAGGGTTGTGTCTGTGATGACTCTGCAGGGTTGTGTCGTCTGTGATGACTCTGCAGGGTTGCGCGTCTATGATGACTGCAGGGTTGCGTCGTCTGTGATGACTCTGCAGGGTTGTGTCGTCTGATGACTCTGCAGGGTTGTGTCGTCTGATGACTCTGCAGGGTTGTGTCGTCTGTGATGACTCTGCAGGGTTGTGTCGTCTGTGATGACTCTGCAGGGTTGCGCGTCTATGATGACTGCAGGGTTGCGTCGTCTGTGATGACTCTGCAGGGTTGTGTCGTCTGTGATGACTGCAGGTTTGTGTCGTCTGTGATGACTCTGCAGGGTTGTGTCGTCTGATGACTCTGCAGGGTTGTGTCGTCTGTGATGACTCTGCAGGGTTGTGTCGTCTGTGATGACTCTGCAGGGTTGTGTCGTCTGTGATGACTGCAGGTTTGTGTCGTCTGTGATGACTCTGCAGGGTTGTGTCGTCTGATGACTCTGCAGGGTTGTGTCGTCTGTGATGACTCTGCAGGGTTGTGTCGTCTGTGATGACTCTGCAGGGTTGTGTCGTCTGATGACTCTGCAGGGTTGTGTCGTCTGTGATGACTCTGCAGGGTTGCGTCGTCTGTGATGACTCTGCAGGGTTGCGTCGTCTGTGATGACTCTGCAGGGTTGTGTCGTCTGTGATGACTCTGCAGGGTTGCGTCGTCTGTGATGACTCTGCAGGGTTGTGTCGTCTGTGATGACTCTGCAGGGTTGTGTCGTCTGTGATGACTCTGCAGGGTTATATCATTTTTTCGAACTCCAAACTATAGACTTTATATGATGTACAGTATTTGATGTTGTTTGTGTTTTGGTTACAGAAGATGAAGAGATTATTAAGCTCCAGGAAGAAGACAACGCCCTGAGACTGGAGGAGGAGGAACTACTGGCTATAGGTCTGTATAGGTTTAATTTATATACATACAAAGTCGTGCTATAGTTCTGTGTATGTCATTCAGTAGTTTGGTATCCATACAAATTTGTGTTATAGGTCTGTATAAGCTATCGTACATGAAGCAGTCAATTTATATACCTAAATTTTGTGTAGGGTTTTGTCACAAAGATGCTTTACTTTTTCAATATCTTTAATCTGTACTATATTAAGAATTTTCCATAGGCAGAAAACATTTCAGTTTTCATTAAAAAGGTTAAATCATTATGAAAATAAGAAAAAATCCCTTAAGTATACCTTTGATTGGTAAATTTGAAGATATGATATAACTTTTTGAATTAAATAAAGGTGTTAAAGCAATTTATTTTCAATTGTCAGAGAGTGAACTAAGGAAAAAGATTGAGACGGAGCAAGGTGAGATTGAGCGCCTGGACCAGGAGATCACGGAGCTACAGTACCTGAGACACGACTCGGACCTCGAAGATATGTCATCCAGCTCGGACAGTAGTTATGAGAGTGAGGATGAGGAGGACCTTCAGGAAATCCTTAACCAGCTTATCACCGAAAATGAGGAGCTTGAGGTAAGTTCTTCAGTTAGTCCTTACCTAGCATATCACCGAAAATGAGGAGCTTGAGGTAAGTTCTTCAGAAATCCTCAATCAGTTTATCTAAAAAATGAGGAGCTCTAAGTAAGTTCTTCAGTTAGTCCTTACCTAGCATATCACCGAAAATGAGGAGATTGAGGTAAGAAGTTCTTCGGGAAATTTTCAACCTTTCGGAAAAAAAACCCTCAAGATTAGGCTTAAAAGAAGTCATCAAAAAACTCATCTAAAAAAAAACCCACAAATGTAGCAAGAATGTTTGCTAATTGTAGTTTTACGAAATATTAGCTTTACTAAGTTTAGCAACTGTCCAGTAAAACTAGAAAATGAAATACCAAGTATTATCAAACATCATCTTAAGTTTTCCTTTTTTTCTCAGAAACAAAACTCAAAGATGTGTTCCCAAATTCATGAAGAAAGGATGATATGTCTGGAGGTCAAAGTTCAAATCGGGATGATTCAACAGAAGCAACTGGAGAGTTCCTTGGGGAGTGAATCTTTGCTGGAGAGAGATCTGCTGCTATTTTAAACATTTCTATATATATATATATATATATACCACCAGACATTTTACCCTAAATGTGGACCAGGCCAGTGTGGAGGTTAGATGTGATAGATTCTACATACATTTAATATGTAAAGGACCTAGATTCTGGATCATAAAACAGACTTGAGCCACAATTTCAGTTGCTAAGAAAGAAGTGCTGAGTGTTCTGGTATCTTCCTTACCTGAAATAAGTGTGTTCATTCTCAGACTTAGAATGATTAATTCTCTGATTTGAATAAGTAAGTTTTCTGACATTGAGTTTTATTACAGCAACAAGTTATCATTTTTACAGTGAAAAAGGATCATTCCGGACCTAGAGAGCCACCCTATACATTGTCTTGACAGGTTATGCTGTAAAGTGTTTTCATCTACAGTGAAGATTTATCTTTTATAACCTGAAGCAAAGCAAAAGAATTATTAATTGTGTTGTAGGAAATTTCTCACTGTCGAGTGCAGGAGAACATAAATCTCAGTGTTATTGTCCCTATCTCAAGCTAAGGTATTCAAAACCTGATCCACTTAGTAAAAATTCTCAAAAATGTTTCACTTTGAAAGATGAAACATAGATACTCGTGTATTTGATAAGTTACAAAGATGACTTGTTAACATTACCCACAGTAGATAGTATAGATGTTTGTTATATATACTATATATTACCAACATGATCATATGTTATTCCAGGTATTCATCAACATTCTTTAACAGAAAATAATTGCTTGAGTTGAAATATTCCATGGGAAAACCCTATTAGGTTTTATAACAAATCTGAGTTAAGGAACTTTCCTTAAATTCTTTAAAGCTTTCCTATGGGCAATTTTAACATTAAATTTCAATATCTGTTATGGAATTTCCTTAAGTTGAGGAAGTTGATGCAATTGGAGCCTGATATTCCACAGTGCAATATATGTCTACTTGGACGAAATCATTCAGATATTTACTGGTGCTGTCCTACTGAAGATTGTCACAATAAAAATGTTACAGGTTCTCTTTCCAAACTAGATTGGTTTTCCGTACAGACCAAATCATTTTATTCGTTCTTTTATGTGTTTGAATGCATGTCAGAAAAATAGTTTTCATATTTCGTAATCGAAATTCACGAATTTTCATCGACAAAACCCGATATCTTTTATTTCAGAACATTGTCTTGGAAAAACTATTATCGTTATAATCAACAGAAATAGGCCAGATTATGGCTTAAAATACTCGCATAGTCGCATTCAAATTTTATGCAAAACTAAATTGAAACAGATTAATGCCGTGATGAATTAGTGTACTAACAGCATTTGCAGAAGAAAACAATATGCATGAAATGTAATTAGCATTAGCATTTTAATTTAGAAGAAGTCTTTCAACGCAAAAAAACCCGAAAATAAGATTACCACTCACATAAGATACCGCTAAAAAGACTGTATAGGAAACATGTTCAAACATCTTAAACACAGAAGACGAGTAGTCAACATTTCATTCATATTAGTCTTTAATTTCAAAGGTCATGTCCGATGCTAAATTACTAACTCTTATTGATTTTTGGATGATAATTCGTTTGCATATATTATGTTTTATGTTGTGTTGTTTCAGAATATATTATGTTTTATGTTGTGTTGTTTCAGTATTTTTAGATAAGAATGGCGAGAGAGAGAGAGAGAGAGTGATTCATCAGGCAGATGAAAGATAATTGTTCACGTTTTGTCATTTTCTTGTATCTTAATATATCCAGTCTTGTAAGAGTGAATTATATGTTATATGTTTGTGTTTTGTTGTGTTGTTGCTTGGTAAGTGTGTCACACAAGAAGTGATGATTCATCGGGCAGATGAAAAAGTGTGGTTGGGATTGTATCGACCTATTTGTATCTATATATGTCTAGTCTTGTAAGATAAAAATAAAAGTTGAGAATATTGGTGTTTATTTCTTGAGGATGGTGGATGGGGTCGTCTAGAGTCCTCTGGAAATCTTGTAACATCAACCCTCTCAGCGGTGGTGGCTGAGTGGTTAAGGTGTCCCGACACGAAAATAAAGAGAGCTTATATCACCCGAAGTGAAATTATACTTTTATACTTTATGATTATGAATATCATGAGAAATCCCTGATTTGTAACGTATGATATG
This sequence comes from Pecten maximus, assembly GCF_902652985.1. Lineage (NCBI taxonomy): Eukaryota > Metazoa > Mollusca > Bivalvia > Pectinida > Pectinidae > Pecten > Pecten maximus. The sequence continues at coordinate 31,584,251 of NC_047031.1, read as the reverse complement.
ATGTTAGTATGGAGGTATTGTGAGGACCCTTGTACCCTCATAAATATATTATCTAGTAAAAAAGGAAAACAATAATAACGAAACCAAAATGTATATATTTATTCTTGTGTATTTGTAATGTAAATATGTGATTGTCGTTTGATGAATAAAACGATAAAAAAGGTGTCCCGACACTTTATCACTAGGTCCTCCACCGCTGGGTTGTGAGTTCGAAACCCACGTGGGACAGTTGCCAGGTACTGACCGTAGGCGTAGGTCTGTGGCTTTCCCCGGGTACTCCGGCTTTCCTCCACATCCAAAACCAGGCACGTCCTTAAATGACAATGACCATTAAAAGGACGTTAACCAAAATAAAGCAAAACAAACCTCTCAACATGAATATAAATATGTCTAGTTTTGTAAGATAGAGAAAAGCAAGAGAATATTCGTGTTTATTGGCAGAGGTTGATGGGTGTGTGTTTTCCAGAATACTCTGTTAACCTCCCTGTCTCAACCATGTCAAACCTGATCTAAAATATCCTCATTTGTAAGACGGAGAAATACGTCAGCATTTTCATGTTGTAGGTGATGGATTGTTGATGTCGCAAACCTCGCATCAGCCCTCTCAAACATGATCTTAAATGTCCTGTTGAGAGAGAAATTCGTCAGCATATTGATGTCTTCTACGTTGGTACATGAAGTGTGATGGATTGCGGATGACCTTGATATTCGCAAACCCTTTGCATCACCCCTCTCCAACGAAACTAGTATAAAAGTGACTAAATACACGTAACAAATATTTTATTTATTACAATTTAGAAGTACATTAGTCATGTGATGTTGTATTCGTCTAGTGCTATTTTCATTGAGAGATATAAGCTTTGTTACATGTAATAAATGAATAAATGGTAAAAAGTATTTCCGAATGGTTTTAGTTTTATTTTAGCTCAAAGGTTTTTTGTCTCTCATAATGCGACGTCATCAATTTGTTCCACTTGTCACTTGTAAAGCTTAAATCTAACCAATGCAATTGATTTCTCTGAAAAGCATTTATTTCCAACCAACGGAGGAACATATTTTTGGGTTCAAACCCCACATGGATGAGCTAGGTATTCCTGAAGGAAAACGATTTCTTTGCGATGAAATTTTCATGACAGAAATATTGAACCGGCTTATCTCCGAAATGAGGAAGGAAGTAAGTTCTTCAGGAAATCCTCAACCAATTAATGTTCGAAAGAGCTCTTCAAGAAAGGAATATCAAAGATTAATAATCAAACTGTCAATTCCATGATAATGTCACCAAAACTCCAAAAGTGAATGTATATGAGCCGCAGAATTTTCTTGGAAATGACGCTTTCAGGTATATCGGTATTGCACATACCGGGAGGACGAAATTCGAGATATAAACTCATACAAAACGTAAGTGTTATTCAAAATAGATCAAAACAGGTGAACATATGTTTACAAAATAGAGACTTACGTGAAGACTAGGATGATGACAACGGAACTATCGGGGACATCTTATCACTGCATTATCTGTTGGGAATAAGCCACTGAGCATCGAAATCTGTATTGCATATAGATGGGGTTAGTCCTGACGAATACATTTCTGACAAGTGATTTTTAGTATGACTAACTTAGGGGGTAGACCTGACGAATACATTTCTGACCAGTGATTTGTAGTATGACTAACTTAGGGGGTAGACCTGACGAATACATTTCTGACCAGTGATTTGTAGTATGACTAACTTAGGGGGTAGACCTGACGAATACATTTCTGACCAGTGATTTGTAGTATGACTAACTTAGGGGGTAGACCTGACGAATCGTGAAACGTTTTTGTTGTTGTTTTGGGTTTAAACTCGTCATTTTAAGTATTCAATGTATTATTGCAAGTGGTGTTTATTTACACCAGTAATTTCGCTGCTAAATTTGGATTTTTTTTCTCTCCAACGTTCTTCCATATCTTTTTTGTGTCCAATGACACGGCCTCTTTTTTTTTCGCCCTTGTAAGGAAGGTTTTGGTGTCGTGAGATACCAAGCTCCGATACTTGACGTTCAACTCTAACGGGATACACAATGAATTGTTATTGGCCGATGTAGGTGCCATAATGGACAGAGAGAGATGGCGATCCCAGATTACTTCGATATTACATTTCAGAGCCCATTGGATGACCCCTATAAGCAGGCGCTGGCCTTATTGGATCTTATTAAACAGATAAAAGCCCTGCATGGTCACGTTAGAACAGATATCTAGACACCAGCGGAACACAACGGAGCACATGACAGGAGAAGACATATAACAAAGGGGAATATACCCAATCGTGGATATGGGTTGAACAGTTTGGTTTCAATGGCATTAAAGCGTTTAAAGAAAGTTCCTTAACTAAGACTTTTTCCTTTAATCCATAATGCTTCCCAATTGAAAATTTGATGTTAATGAATTCCCTTAGGTTAAGGAAGGTTGATGAACTGAGGATTGGCCATATTCTGTGCCCACCATACAGCACAAATTCTGGTTTTACTGTGAGCCACGTAATCCAGGTGTGTGTTGAGTTGTGTCATTCCGTTTACGTATGCCGGCCGTACTGACTGTTGTTGCGAGTGACCTATGATAAGAATTGCATTCCTTAACATATTTCTGTATTTGATAGTGTGTATATATGTATGTGTGTTCTCTATCTTACGATAGGTCAGTCTTCATGGAAATCGCCAATTTAGTTTATATACAAGGTAAATATCTTGAAAATGTTCATGTATTAAATAATTAATAACTTTTTACAGTATCTATCCTCTCCATTCTATTGCATGTATCGGAAACTATTCACGATCTTGTGGACTTTTATCGAGCTTTAATTTCAATCATTCTAAGGTTTTCCTGACATGTAATGCTTTTGTCTTTCCTAGGATGGACTTCCTTATTCGTGGTATATGTAGCTGCACAAAGTGAGTATAAATTGACTACACACACAACGTGCAATATCATACATAGGTACATAGGTACAACATATATTTACAATCCTTTGATAGTCAGCGTATGATACAATATACTCCATCTTACTGTTGTATCTTTGTTTTTTTTCGTCTATCATTTCCAGTGTTTATCTAGCTCATACTCACATTTTACCTGTCGATGTGTTACCACATACGATGGGAGGTTATTCCATGTAATTTTGTTATACGTGAATGTTCTTTAATATGTTAAGCTATGACTTAATGATAATATGTTATCTTCGTTTAGCTTACATGGTGAGTATATGGTTTAATGATGTTGTAGTTTCCTTTTATTTAAGTGCTTCCCCTATGCCATACAGAACTTATAACACAGATAACCCGGCCAATGTAGCTATGCATTTTAATGATCACATTACCTATTGTCAGAGATAAGACGATAATTGTCATCCGAATTGTATTGATCACATTACCTATTGTCAGAGATAAGACGATGCATTGTCATCCGGATTTGACCGAAGCCAAAGACGCTTACTCTTCCGGAGCCCCTAGTACACTAGTTTTCTTTTTTCATATGGTTCCTTTTTTTCCACTTTTTTCAGTGTCTATGCAAATCTTCACGTTTTTATTTAACCTTTGCTAACATTATCTGAGTTATAATTATAGTTTCGTTATTATGTCGATATTCTTCGTTGTTTTTGTAAATATTATTATGCATAGTAATACATCAAGTTGTTTCCACAGTCTTTCCCAGTGAACTTCATAGATGTACTAATTATTTCCGTTTGTAGTATCCACTGTCGTCGGGAATGTAATAAACATCTATTGTATATATCTCCTTCTATATGTACTCTCTAACAGATGGCCCGCTGTGTTACAATTGTGACCGGATCCCCAAACAACGGGACTGCAACACCATTGTTCAATGTGGACCAAATGAGGTGAGCATTACTTCACTCAGAAAGCTAATTAAGCTATATAATATCCAATACACATTTTCAATATTATAGGCCTAATGAGGTGAGCATTACGTCACTGAGAAAGCTAATTAAGCTATCAATTATCTAATACACTACGACATTTACATTATTGTTAGGTCTAATGAGGTGAGCATTACGTCACTGAGAGAGCTTGTTAAGCTAAAAAGTATCCAATATGTTACGACAGTTACAATAGTATAGGTTTAATGGGGTGAGACATTACGACACTGAGAAAGCTAATTAAGCTAAAAAGTATCCAATACACTGCGGCATTTACAATACTACATAGGTCTAATGAGTAAGATATCACGCCACTGAGAAAGCTAAATAAGCTATTCAATACACTGCAGCATTTACATTATTATAGGTCTAATGCCCTTACCTACATCTATATCTTAAATTCTGGGACATCCTCTTTAGGTTGGTAATGGAAATATGATAGATTATGTATAACCAACCAATATGATGTTAAAGAGCGTGACGTTTCGATGGTTACACTGTCACCTTTATATGACCAAGTCTTGCTTAGTATGATGGGCTGATAGTGTAGTCATCGAAACGTAAGAATGTAATTAGAAATCCATAGGATTTTCGAAATTAGACGTGGTGTGCGACGATGCCAACCTGCAAGTTCTATATATGTTCACATTTAAAGCTCATATACATAATTATATTTATAATTGACACTCTTTCTGAATCGATAACCTTTGTGTAAGTAAGTCCGTTTATTTATCAATTGATTAATTGAGTGAAGAACGTGACCTAGTTCGCTGGGCATGAATGTATCTAAATATTGACGGACTTTTTTCCCGCAAACCACGTGTCGGAGTTTTTAACAATAACGTTTATTGTCATATCCACATTTATCAAGAAATTTGCTTATTTCATAAAATATCAAGACAACTGTAAAATTGCTGTAATTAATAGAAAACTGATTTAATGAGAATATAATAAAAACATTTTTTTAATAATATGCGGGATTATTTGTCTTGTCACCGAGAAAGAGGATCGGGTTTAGTTGTCTGTCAACGGCTTTTGCAAATGGTATGGATAAACTTGAAGTTCAATCCTAAATGATTATAACTTTTAGCTGTACTAATTGAATACATAGGAATGGATTCGCTCCTAAGCTCCGTTTTTATCGAGTTTCTCGAGACTTTCCTTTAAACTTTTATCGTTACCTTGATTCCTGGTGATTTGTTTCTAGATATGTTATGGCGAACATTACGTCACTTCCGGTGCAATTCAGATGTTCCGATCAGGTTGCAGGGATGCGGCTGTACGTATAAACATTTCAAGCACAATGTTACTGCATAATTTATATAATATATATTCCAAGTTAACATTTATTTGTTCTATATCTATTCAATCACGTCGTCTGAAATTAGGTACATTTGTGTACACATACTTTTCTTTTTTGCAGCATTGTTCGAGGAGAAAGAAAAAGTCAGACTTAACACTGTGTAAATCGTGTTGTACTGGAGACTACTGTAATCTACAGACATGTGACATTCCGATAAGTATGTGTTGGTAAACTTTGACCTATATTCATCCAGTTATATTAATCAAATTAATTTCTAATAAAACATGAAATAAAATTTAACATCACCAAGTATTGACAAAAAAGATTTGTTTGGTTGAGTAATATTAGGATAGCGTCCACGAATGATGAGAGTGGGACAACTGATATAGTGTTATCACACTGACATGACACTGCCAAGTCACATCACATTATACTGAGAACGACCAACCAGTCCTTATCTCGTTCTTTAAATTAAAAGAAGACTACAGTTAAAATTGTTTAATTACCAATTTGATAATAATCATGGAAATCATGTTTTGTTATTTCACCAGAGTTGGGTAAACGATGCCTTGCGTGTGATGACGTCATTGATCCCCAAATGTGTACCCGTGATATACAATGTGATGATGACCAGGTATGTTATATTATAGTATAATGTGAAATAATGTGAAAAGTTCTGTGATGTCGCAATTGGTTGTGTCCTTTTTTGACGAGCGAAATTTAAGGAAAAATTCTGATAAAATTTGAAATATAAAAAATAGATGAGTTTTCTTTTTAAAAGAACAATGTAATTCCCGTTAAAGATTCCATAAAGTAACCATCCCTACCCTTTAAGAAACAGTTCTGGAAACGAATGTAGATATATCAGTTTATTGTTTATCTCGAGAATGGTGATTGTTTCTGTCTAATGTGAATATCATATCTTTGTAATCCTACTTATCATTATCTACCTGTGTGCCGTGCCTTCTCCGTCTCATTAGTACCATTTTCCGGTGTACCTGTATACACAGTTAGTATGATGTTGATAGATACTTTATTATGTTGAAGATGTGTTATGCAGAAGAAATTTATAACGCAAACAAAGAAAAGCGATATCGTCTAGGCTGCGCAGCAAAAACGGTAAGTACAGCTCTTTTGTATTAAGCATTGACAGCCTTCCGAATTGCATCCCGTTAAAACTAGACCACAAGGGGGCGCTGGTGTTATTTCTATATAAGGGTGTATATTTTATGAAAACATTGTGTTGAAAGGTTTTGCACATTACACTGTGTGTCCCTTTCAATTCTGTGTATGGCAGGTTAGTGCATGCGTTGTGTATGATTGTCTTTTTCAGAGTTGTGGATATCTCGGAGTCCCACAAATTGGCCGGCGGCACGTGATGACTAAGAGCCAATCACGTGCGACATCGTCATACTGTGGTCAGTGTTGTGACACTGGACATAACTGTAACCGTGATCTATGTCGTAAAGGTTCGTATCGTCATACTGTGGTCAGTGTAATCGGGATCTATGTCGTAAAGGTTCGTATCGTCATACTGTGGTCAGTGTAATCGGGATCTATGTCGTAAAGGTTCGTATCGTCATACTGTGGTCAGTGTTGTGAGACTGGACAGAACTGTAACCGTGATCTATGTCGTAAAGGTTCGTATCGCCATACTGTGGTCAGTGTTGTGACACTGGACATAACTGTAACCGTGATCTATGTCGTAAAGGTTCGTATCGTCATACTGTGGTCAGTGTTGTGAGACTGGACAGAACTGTAACCGTGATCTATGTCGTAAAGGTTCGTATCGTCATACTGTGGTCAGTGTTGTGAGACTGGACAGAACTGTAACCGTGATCTATGTCGTAAAGGTTCGTATCGTCATACTGTGGTCAGTGTTGTGACACTGGACATAACTGTAACCGTGATCTATGTCGTAAAGGTTCGTATCGTCATACTGTGGTCAGTAGTGTGACACTGGACAGAACTGTAACCGTGATCTATGTCGTAAAGGTTCGTATCGCCATACTGTAGTCAGTGTTGTGAGACTGGACAGAACTGTAACCGTGATCTATGTCGTAAAGGTTCGTATCGCCATACTGTGGTCAGTGTAACCGTGATCTATGTCGTAAAGGTTCGTATCGTCATACTGTGGTCAGTGTTGTGACACTGGACATAACTGTAACCGTGATCTATGTCGTAAAGGTTCGTATCGTCATACTGTGGTCAGTGTAATCGGGATCTATGTCGTAAAGGTTCGTATCTTCGTGGTACCAATGACAGACTATGACTGTTAGATGGAGTTGAATCTCCTGTACGCAATACTTTTTTAACGAGTGTAGGTTATATAGAGGATATCTAACAGTGTCTTCAGTAATACCAAATATATTTCACGAGTGGGGCTAATATTTTGATATTTTTCACGAGTGCGTATAAATATTCTGTTTATTACATTTTTTATCAACGAAAAACCTACCCCGTATGCTAACTAGGCCTAATGTAAACAAAAAAGTAGTTCCCCCGTCCAGGTGCTGACATATATGTCGAGCTTTTTGATTGGTCAATTATTTTGGTATTTTCTAATCATTAATTTGATTGGTCAAATCAGCAAAAGTGATATTTTTCACTAGTGAAAAATATCACTTTTATAGAATGAATAATTTTTGATATTTCACTGGTAAAAATGTAATAAAATTTAGTATCGTGATTCCATTCAAATAGATAATTTGATTATTATATTCTTGTTAGATATTGATTCCTGGAAAACTAAAAACTAACATTACTGATATGATTAACTCTTCCTTCTTTTAAAAAAAACCATTTAAATTTGTGTCATAGAGAACAAGCATTTGGTGCACGTATGTACTATAAAACGATTGAATGAATAAAATAATATTTACTATGAATTATATCTAATGTTTGGTTTGAAAATACAAAATGTATATAACTTTTTTTCTCTGCGTATTACGTAATAAGCAGAGGAAAAAAGTTATATATTTTCAAACTAAACATTAGATATAATTCAAAGAAAATAATTGAAACTCAAAGTTACCACTTTCCATTGTATAACATTTCCTCTGTAAATATCAGTCCATAATTTGTAAGTATCTGATACCGTGGGTTACGACCTTCTTTCCAATGTTAACAGATGACGTCACACCCAAATCAATACGTTATGATTTCTCCGACATACAAAAATAGATCGTTTTTAAATGACGGATAATGCATCAAAATACAGTTTTGTTTAAAAAATGAATTCCTAACGTGTTTTTGTTGAGAATTATTACTATTTCGAAAAAAATTAGGCCCATTTGTGTTCTGATGGTTGTTCACCTTCAAGTTAGTCTCCAATGAAAGAGATATTATACCAACAATGATACCAATTAACAGTTCTCCATTATGTTCAATTTCCTTGGTTCCATCTTTATCACCACCAGATTCCATTGGATATGACCTGCTGATCCCCCCTCCTCTACAGAACTGTTTTGATTACGACAGTTCACGTTGCTCTAGTCTGCTAGGATCTGACCCTACAGTCTGTAATGACCGGACGGTACGCTTCCTGATGTGTCCAAGGAGCTGTGGTGTCTGCTGTAAGTCTTTATTGTTAACACAACAGAGAATACAACAATGAAAAGAAACTATCAGTGTAACTCAGGTTCGTTAAAACGAGGGCAACAATAAAGAATACAACAATGAAAACGAAACCATTAGTGTAACTTAGGTTTGTTAAAACGAGGACAAAAACAACAAAGAATACAACGATGAAAACTAAACCTTTAGTGTAACTTAGGTTTGTTAAAACGAGGACAAAAACATCAAAGAATACAACGATGAAAACGAAACCATTAGTCTCGGATTTTTTCATAAAGAGGGCAAATGCAAACAAAATGTAGATTCGCATTAAGACTACTACGCACGAATTTCTTTTATTGTCGAGTGTCCAGAATTATGATTAAGTTCGCGGTAAGTGTATCTGTAGAAAACAGTTGATAATGACTAGTGTAATTTCTTGAGCTCCTGCCAGAAACACACAAATACTGTATCTATTGCTTAATTCATACTTAAAGATGCCAATCATTCGAACAATTAGTACTGCCTTATTTAAGTGAAAAACAAAAGTTGATAGAAGAGTATTAACCTTTATATTTAGAAATTTACAGTGAATTATAAGTGCGTTCTAACTGTATAAATGGATAAAATGAATTCTTAATATATCATTGGACATGAAAATTATGGCCGATACCGTTGGTTCAGGATACCAATGAAAAAACGCATATCTTTCTTCTATCTCTTTACTTAAACATTTTCAGTGGGCGCTGGAGGGATTCCTGGATTTCCAAGTAAGCTATGATTAATTTTCACTTTGAAGTAAACTATTTTTAATCATCATTTAGAATGTTTAATCGGATTTATTTTATTGATTGATTAATTGGATATATTTACATCACATGGGTATTGCTGTAATGTTTACAAATATACTGTGGAAAACATTTATTGATTAATTGGATATATTTACATCACATGGGTATTGCTGTAATGTTTACAAATATACTGTGGAAAACAATTTTTAATCAAACTATATTCCATGTCGATCTCTTTTTAAACTGAGGCACTAACAACAATACTAGCTCATTTCATGTTTATATTTTACCGAAAAGAAAACCAAGTTTTGTTTTTATTCTAATATAAAATAATCTGTTCCAATATCTCAAGCAACCATCGCCGTCCCACCACAGTACGACAGCGACACCTAGCGGCCAATGTCCTCAAAACTTTGAACTACAACGTTGCCAGGTGATCGATTGCGCTATCGGCTTGTGCTCTGACCCCCTCCTCCGACCTCTATGTCGTGAATACTGTTCAGGATCGTGTCTGACTGTCGATTGTTCCAATACTAAATTTGCTAACACCTAGCGCCTATTTCGATCAAAGGTTTTATATAGAGAATGCTATGATCTAGAGAGTGTTACTTTGCATGTTAGTGACATCTGTCATACAATAGATTGTGTTTGGTTTTTAAATGTGTTGGTGTAATTTATCTTTTGTTAGAGTAAATATTCTACAAGCTCAAATGGTACCGCATCTTTAAATCTAGGTATCATCCAATCGTCGTATTCATGTGTTGAAGATCCTTAACAATTAGACCAATGTAATATCTCACTTAATCATAATGTATCATGTTTTCGCGTACTTGTGATTCAGAACCTGACTCAAAAATAGGCCAGTAGCTCAATACAATACTGTACAAGTTTAATCTGTCAATGCAAAAATAATTTGCATCTAGAGTAATCAGTGATGTGGTCCTGAGTGTTTTGAATTCAAATGATTCATCTACAATAGGTATTAATTAATGTTAAAATCTAGATTGGGAGATGGAATTACCCGTAAATTCAATTAAATTCATTATTGTCAATTTTAGACTTTAAAAAAATGTTAAAAACTGTATAGTGTATATTCTGAACGCGTCATCATTCAAATGAATTCATTTGTGACATACAGGTTAACGAAGGGTACTAAAATCCACCACATCAACTTTATTTGAATAAAAAGCATTAAGTGATCAATAGATGATATAATCTTGCTTGTTTTAAACAATGTTAAAAGAATTTCTATTGACTCAAAAATGGATATCATCCAAAAACGAAAAAAAAAATGACGTCGCTGTTTGTAACGTCCCTTTTGATTGGCCGATACATCATCGTAATAATTTCTAAGAGAAAATAATCAATAAATAAAAGCAGGGCCTGTGACGAGTAGAGTACATTGTTGCGATTTCATTTCAAAATGATTCCTGTCATATCTTAGTAACTTAGAAGATATTGAGCAAGTAACACATCATCATCAACAAATGGAAACTTATTAGAATGTTATTGATTAAGACTCGAAACTTATTGAACATTGTAACATTTATTCAATTGCGAAACAATTTGTATCAACATATATTGATAACGCTTGATGGACTGGATGGAAGCGAGCGAGTGGTGCTATGGTGAAAGGGAACTGAAGTACCCAGATTAAACCATGGATTTTGACGTCCGATCGGGGAGTCGAACCCCGGCCGCCTAGGTGAAAGGCAAGTATGTTACTACTTTGACCCCCGGTCACTCAAGCATGAAGAATTTATACCAAATAGTTCATATATAAACGTTAGGAAACAATACTTACGAAAATTTGTAATAATCCTTGGTCAAAATACACTTTTCGTGTTTGATATGTGACTGTAACCCAATCGTGTTAGAATATGCTTACTGAAACAGAAGCGTGAACGATGCTTATGTAAATGAATTTCCTATAAAAGCGACTGAGAATACACATCTGTTAACGAAATTGTTATTCTAACCCAAATTTAATATAAAAAAATGAATAACAATTACAAAATTGAAAGCATTAACAAACAGCTTAGTTGTAAGTTAAACTGAAAACCAAAATATCGAGATAAGTGGCTTACTTATAAAACAAAGCGTCGATAATGATTCTGATAAATATCTGCCTGAAAAATAGATATTGATGAATATTCCTGCCATGTGACCGCAACATATGTTATAATATCTCACAAATATCAACCGACCGGTGAAGTTGGTACGGACACACTTCACTGCCTGCTTACTTTCTGTGATTGTACGACGGATGATTGATATGTTGTGAGCCTAGTATTGAAGGAGATACGCAAGAATATTTTTTCAAGTCCTACTATTCTCTGATTATATAGGGCCGTGTACCCATGGACTGGTCACTCGTCAGCTGAAAGGCCATAAAAGCGGATATGGTAGCAACACTAGGGAAAGATTCCCCTTCATAGGCTACAGTGAAAAGGTGGGTGGCGGAATTTAAGCGCAGCCGACAGAGCCTTAGAATGACCCCGTCAAGGAAGGCCTGTCAATGTTACGACACCAGAAATGGTCAATAAAGTTCATGATATTGTTATGACTGACAGACGAGTCACAGAAAGATATATAGCCAGTAGAGTTGGCATTTCACAGGAAAGAGAACATTCCATTCTGACTGAGGATATTGCAATGAGAAAGCTTTCGGCCCGATGGGTACCGAGACTTCTGCCAGGTGATCAAAAGCACACCAAACGCACAATATCGCTTGAACATCTTAACCTTTTAGAGGAAGATCCTGCCAACTTTCGTCAGAGATTTGTCACTATGGATGAACGATGGTCCATCATTTTACCCCAGAGGTCAACCAACAATCGAAACAATGGAAACACACTGACTCTCTCCTGCCAAAGAAGGCAAAGATTGTTCCCTCAGCTGGGAAGGTTATGGCCTCAGGTTTCTGGGAAACAGATGGTATTGTACTGATAGATGATCTCTAAACGGATCAAGCTATCAATGGCACAATGGTACGGGAAAATATTAAACTTAAGCGCCGCAGAAAGCTCACTAAAGGTGTGTTATTCCATCAGGACAATGCTCCTGTTCACAAGACCGTCATTGCTATGGCTGTCATTCAGGATTGTGGCTTTAAATTGATTGAGCATCCGCTTATTTACCTGATCTCACTGAATCAGACTTTCATTTATTTCCACAATTGAAAACAGCTATTTCAGGCACCCACTTTCAGTCCGATAATCACGTCATACATGCAGTTGATAACCCTAACTCTGACCCTAACATGCAGTGGATGACGTTCTGAACAGCCAAGAAAAGGAGTTCAATAAAAGTGGCATTGAAGCCCTTTAACACCGCTTGCAAAAGTGTGTAGATAGTGAAGGGGGTTATGTTGAAAAATAATGCAAGATGTCCGGCAAAATTCAAATCCTTCAATATGAGGCTCGCAACTTATCAATCAACTCTCGTGGATACCTGCTGGGCAAAAAAATAATTATATAAAATAATGATTTTTTTTTCAATTCATGTTATTCATGCCACTATTATACATGTAAGGAGATATTTCTAGCCGTGCTGTTTTTAAATCCAGTTATGCGATATGTTATACTTAAGCACCCAAGTGTCATACTTAGGTTTCCTGAAATATACGAATATATGCAACGTAATAAAGGTGTTGTATTCTTACATAATAGCAATGCTATTTCTTTAAAACTTAAATGTACAATATCATTGAAATATTTGTCAAAAAGCATTAAGTATAAATTAACAATATTACGTGACCGACCAATTTGACTGGTTACTGTAGTTGACCGTAGTGGAAGATGACCATTGTGGGAGATGACGAAGGCGGTCGTAGTTGACCATAGCTAAACACATGAAGTAAGTATTAAACGAAGATAACCATAGTTCAACGTAATTATAAGATTATAGATTGAACTCCAAAAATCTCACAGAAACTGTGACTGTTGTTTGAATGTAGTTGACAATACTTGACAATAATTTACCATATTGATTAGCTTGATTACCGTATTTGACCGTATTCAACACCACACAACCATTGATACTATGGAAATTCCAATGGCCAGGTAAGGTCAACCGGGGAACTTTTCGAACTGTCGAACTTTCTGCACTCTTGTTGATTACGGTGAACTACAGTCAAACGAACCACGGTCATTCAGGTGTGTGACCGTAGGATGTGACCGCGGCGTAAGAACCAATTACTAAACACTATCTAATTGGTTATATTCGCGTTGGGAGGAAGGGGAGGGCTATTTTGTTATATAAATATTGTGCAAAAATAAATATTCAGCAATATACCGTAAGTTATGAATTGTAAATACTATAGTGAAACCACGTGTAGCGTCACCACATATAACATACATATACAATAATGGTCACTGACATATCACATAGTATGCTTACCAAGCAGCGCGGGCGCAGCACAAACAGCAATACAATATATATCACAATAGGTGGAACTTCAAACACAGTGTTCACAGGTTGGCGTTGATCTCAAGACTGGCTTGACTCGCGCGCTCTCACCGGAAGCTCGAAGACACCCGAGACTTCCCGAATGCCCACGGCATTCCGGCAAGGAGGACAATTACTGTTGGCTCAGTCCTGTTTCACCACACTCCTCCCCGTTCTAAAGTCCCTCCTACTCCGTTAAAAGTATAAATAATAGGAACATCAGTCTCCTGTCCGGGAACATGTCCAAGAGGCTGAGCACCATATATATAATACATATTTACAGTCCAGGTCTCGGCTCATCAGTGGTGACGGCATGAGACCTGAATGGATCCCCTGATGGCAAGTTGGATAATCTACTCTCTACAACCCGTACAGGGCTGTAGCGTTGCTGGTGGCAAGCTCCAGGATTTCCGGGGTCCTAGCATCCAGGTGGGCGGCTACAATGGCGGCTGTCTCTCCGATGTAAGCTGGAGTGCTGATTCTGGTCTTTCCGGGTGGGAAGTACGGAGAGTCAGTCTCCAGGAGTAACCTGTCCCTAGGGATCGCTCGGAGACCCTCAATCTGGGGGTCGTCGAACCGTCTGACTGCGGCTGTGACTCCAAAATATGTGACCGTGACCTTGGTTGACCAGCAGACCTGGGCTCGGATTTTTTAGACTCCAGGTGGCGCAGTAATGAGCGAATATCAGCTTGGACACTTTCCATCCGTTCGTCCAGGCTGTCTATCCGTTTGTCGACATTCAAGTCTCTCTTTGGCTTCTCCAAATGACAGGAACGTCGACTCTGGCGCGCTTTGGGTGCTGACTCTGGTTCACCATCACTGCTCGAGTCAGTGTCACGGGACACCAAAACTTCGCGAACTTCGCGTTTGGCACTTGATTTGTCAAAGATCGTTTGATGATTGAACTTAAAACTTTTTATTTTGTCCAACACCAATTCGACCGAATCACAACTCAAGTTCACAGCGTATTGTCCGGCCTCTTTATCTATGCAGCCATGGCAGATCCTCTTCATAGCCTGCCGCTGCATAAACTCCTCGGGAAGATCAGGGTACGCTCGTATTGCCAACTGCATCACCCTGTCCGCCCAATCCTCAATAGACTCCCCGACCTTCTGACTGGACGTCGCTAGTTGGTCTTGCGCTGTATCTGGTAACAGCATACCACCAAAACGCTTTTCCAGCTTTTGAAGCAAATCGTGGAAGCCTATCCCATCATGCCTCTGGACTGTGTTGGCGTAGTAGTCACTAGCCTTTCCTTCTAAACTCCAGCAGAGATTGTCCCTCATTTCATTGACAGTCCAGTTTTTCACTTCAGCATACCTCATGAATTTGTGCTTGAAGCCCACCCAGTTGTCCTTCCCGTTAAACTTTAACCCCTTGGGTGGGGTGTCATTTCGTCGGTCGTTGCCTGCCGCTGGTTGTCGTTGCCTAAGTTGCAGTGGGGGCTGAACTTGAGGTGGCACTATTTGGCCTTGCGGTGGCATCTATGGCGGACCTTGACCCTGGGGTGGCATCATAGGTGGAACGTGACCTTGATGAGGCATCTGAGGTGGCATCTGAGGTGGCACATGACCTTGAGGTGGCATCTGAGGTGGCACATGACCTTGAGGTGGCATCTGAGGTGGCACATGACCTTGAGCTGGCATCTGAGGTGGCACATGACCTTGAGCTGGCATCTGAGGTGGCACATGACCTTGAGCTGGCACATGACCTTGATCAGGTGTCTGACCTTGGAATGGCATGTGGCTCTGAAGTGGCAGGTAACCAGGATGTGGCATGTTAGGGTAACCAGGTGGTGGCGGTATGGGGTAATATGGATACGGTGGGTAACCATACTGCTGGCCGTGGTAATTCCCATAAGGAGACATGGGCTGATAACCCTGGGGGTACCCTGGTGGTGTCTGTGGCATATATGGTGACGGTATTCCACCATACGCGCCATTAGGCATGCCATAGTGATTTGGGGGGTACACACCAGATAGGGCTTGACTATATTGCCCTGGTGACATATATCCCGGAGTCTGACCATAGTTGCTGGGATAACCTGACATAGCTGTTGGTGTCATAACGGTGGACATAGACATTACAGGATGACTCGCAGGTGTGAATGTACTCAATGCTACTGCAGGAGACAACGTATCTGGAGGTGCGAATACCTGGGTCCTAGGGGTTTGTGGCAAAGTAGGCAGTTGGTACTGACCCGGTAGCTGAGCTCCAGGTGCCCTAGATTTAGGTTTAAAACCTGGATCCATGCTGGGTGGCTCCTGTTTAGCATGACCTCTGACCTCTACATCCTGATTCTTGTTATGTACAAGACTTCCCACGTTGGCCAACATTTTGGACATATCATCTTTTGTGTCCTCCGTGAGTGAAGGCTGACTGTCCAAACTTTTATCGAGCTGAACTTTGTTGTCCTCACCCCCCATATTTGAAAAATCAAATTCTGGATTTGGCTCAAAATCAACAAAGTCCATTAACTCATGGGCCTTTACATGTCTTATAGACTCAAATGTTTTCTCTGTGATATTTCCCCTTTCATCCTAGCCTCTATTATTGATGAAGCTGTCCTGTCTCCCACCCCACTTAAAGTTTTAAGCTCCTTTGCTGTTGCAAAGTTTACTTTGACTAGAGTACTAGTATTGTCCATAGTGTAAGCAGTGGCCATGACAACAATTAACTATCGTGTTATTCACAGAGAATTAAACAGTTTAGAACCAGGGAACACACGAAAATATCAAGGCAACAATGAACAATACTCAACGACTCGTTGTTGTCGAGTAAAGTAGGTATTATCAGCAAATATCCAACGACTATGTAACGTTGTCAACAATTGACAATCACATACGCTGAAAAAATTCACCGACAATTCTTAACATACAATGTATATAAATACTCAAGAACCTAATAACAGTGAAACTTCTTCGAAAATGCACATGCCAAGCAATGACAAATACAACGTCGAAAATTCACTGTCACTGTTATAATAATATGTGCAGACGACAAGTTCCACACACAGAAAAATACAACAAATTATATATAACGCCTGTCAAGATATTGAGTCTTGGATACTTATCACTGTTTAACAATAACATAACAGTGAAATATTTATGAAACAATAATAAATGGCAGTATACTACATGTAAATTATCAGCGACACAAAAATTCCAAAATGGCGACGACTTGCACGTGCTTTTCAAACTTTACAAAAAATATGCCCAGTTCGAAAATTTGCCGACGACGCCAATATAGTGAAACCACGTGTAGCGTCACCACATATAACATACATATACAATAATGGTCACTGACATATCACATAGTATGCTTACCAAGCAGCGCGGGCGCAGCACAAACAGCAATACAATATATATCACAATAGGTGGAACTTCAAACACAGTGTTCACAGGTTGGCGTTGATCTCAAGACTGGCTTGACTCGCGCGCTCTCACCGGAAGCTCGAAGACACTCGAGACTTCCCGAATGCCCACGGCATTCCGGCAAGGAGGACAATTACTGTTGGCTCAGTCCTGTTTCACCACAATACTAACTTGCATGCATGAAGTAAATGATATTAAGGAGGCGGTGTTCTAGTGAGTTCCAATTAAAACTTCTCAAAATCTTGCAATTTATTATTAAAAATTGTATCGAAGAATTGGAGCAGCATGCACCCAGTAAATTAACATTTCAAGTTACCGACTTACACTGTATATATACATATTATAATAAAGGTTTAACATCCGGCCTTCATGGAAAATAATGATAAATTCATGTATGATTTACTATTGAATTTCTCGGTTAAATGAAGTAAATTAAATAAAAAAAATCATCATAGCCAGTGAAGGAAATAAGATTAAATGTCGAAATGCCAGTATAGCACTCGTGATATTTGAACAAAAAGGGAATATATAGCAGTCTTGAAAATGAAAAAAAGGTGCAAACCTAGTCCTGCATTGTCATGTGACGATTTGTCATTTCAGGATATATTTGTACACCTAAGTAAACAAAACCGTAAAAAGTTAAAACAAAGATGTACGTGTACAAATCAGGTAAGATAATTAAAGTTAAAAAAACTACAACATTGCGGTGATGGTTTATACGAAATTATCAACAAATGAAAAGGCATAGCTCTTCTCACTAGGTGTGAAGGGGGTAAACTTATTTCACTTTACTCATTAAGATAAGAATTGATCATCAAAGAAGATAATAGATGGAGTTTGACCAACTTGACATTTCAGTATATAATTGTTATTTTGACTTTCGGAGGGCAAACATTTAACCTCGGCCTTGACAATTGACACTGAAAGTTACAGAGTGAAAGACTTAATATGTTATTACAATGTAAACATCGACATGAAAGGATGAAAATAGATTTCTAGCTGGTGATGTAGCTAGAATTATATACATCAAAACATCAAAGTATGTTTTCTTTTTAAGAAACTTCAGAATAAGTTGCTAAAAATATTCAGTTTTACGAAAAAATGATCGATCATACATGAATTTTAAACATGAAAATCGCTAATGAACACTTATTCTAGGATAACTGGAATGATTTTCGCTTCACCAGCGACGCAGTCGCGAGGAGAATGACATTACTTTTCTAGCGGTGGCGGCAACGCCGTCAACATTTCAACTTAGAGTTTTGCTAACAAATTTTAAGCCAACTTGAATCAAGCTTGGTATATAGTTGGATAACATATTTGACATTTCAACACATTTTCCTGTTAGTATCATCCGGAATTTAACGTCAAGTTGCAGTGGAAACTAGGGATGCTTGGAATCAGACCGTTATTTTTTTGTGTAGCGTTGTCCCTTTAAAAATATCAATAAATATATATATAAATATATAAATGTTATTTTAACCTTAAAATGTTTGCATTGTAGTATGGACATCTCAGCACACTATACAGATTACATGAACTTTATTTTGTTATTTTTTTTTTCTATAATTTTTAATTAAAACCCTTAGATCTTAGAAATTTCTTTTCCAATATTTTTACAATTCAATTAAAAGTCAAATTGGAAATAATTCTATAATATAATAAACCGATTTCCTCTCCCTTTTCAGGTGATGTGATGTTATTTAGGTAAAACAATGACACGTTTAAGTGATAGGTTTTTTGTTTGTCAATAAGTTGATATTTACCCATATCTTTTATGTATACAAGCTGTTTCCTACTATCAGGCAGAGGGTAGATTTTGGAACAATACTGAGATTGTAGTGAAAAGAATACCGACATAGCGGAACAGACGAGACATATGATTACACGTGTAATTCTGGTGACGATGATCCAATCGGTCGAGTTAACACAGTTTGACTTTTGTTGTGATTTGATAAAGAAAAGAGAGTGGACATGCATATCGATTTTTATCTTAACAGTAAGCCTGAGACGGTCATCATTTTACTATTTAAGAATGTCGTGAATTGTTTTGAATTCGTGACTCCGATATATCAGAGAGGGACATCGATCATCCACACAATCAGAGAGAGAGATAAGAGTGACCTTTGACCTTTCCATTGATAACGATAGCCATTTTAAGCCAATATGGCCTTTCTAGGAGAGACATGCTCCATATATTCAGGTAAATTTAGTCATATATTTTTCTTGGGATTTTTTACCTAAATATGCGTTGCGTGGTCGTATGCAGACTATGTTTTTCACAACCGGTAGATGTATACTGGGAACGTAAACCAATGGAACAACGTTTACAACCATTGGTTTATCACAATGGCGGTCCGTGACACAGATAAGAACCTAGGTCTATTTATGATATATATTGGTTATTATAATACAATATATAATTTGACGTCATGTGTCTTTTAATTGCTTCTTACTCTGAATTTAGTTTGAAAGGTGAGGATGTTTTTCATAGAGAATTTACATAATTTAAAAACATTTCGGCTCTTTTGTATCAAATTGAATTTGTTCGAAAATTTTATAATATTCCATGTGACGTTTGTATAATCCTTATATAAATTTAACGTGATGAATTTACACATACATATATATATGTATATATCATCTATACACCATATTATAATAAATAACTGTCGTTAATTGGCTATCTAGTATAACAGAAAAACCTAATATACAAGAAAAAAACTATTCTATATTGTATTTTATTACAACGTTTCGTATAATATTTTCTTGAACATTAGCCTAAATGTGATGTACATCCAATGAGATTTATACAAGTAGTTCAAGTTCATTTTAATCCGTGTACCTATCAGCCCGTAAGTGAAAATAACATGATTATACATAAATACTCAACAGTGCAATTACATAGAAAAGAAGAGTGATCAACATGATATTGTAAGCACATCCTAAAAAACGTACATCTCAATAATTTAACATAATGATATGCAACTACTAATTTTTTCTGTACTTTTTCTTAAGGCTAAATGAATAAATTTACCAGTGTAGCATATTTTTACACTTTCATCCACGTTCAGTTAATTGAGATATACAGGTAGCATATTTTACACTTTTAATCTTCGTTTAGTGAATTGAAATACACCGGTGGCATATTTAACACTTTTATCCACGTTCAGTTAATTGAGATATACCGGTAGCATATTTTACACTTTTAATCTTCGTTTAGTGAATTGAAATACACCGGTGGCATATTTAACACTTTTATCCACATTTAGTTAATTGAGATATACGTGTGGCATATTGTGCATTTTTAACCACGTTAGGTTAATTGAGATATACGTGTGACATACATTACACTTTTATCCATGTTTAGTTAATTGGGATATACAGATTGCATAACAGATAAGTTGTGTTGGAAATCCTACCAGATTCAACATAAGATATGAACTAAACAAATATCAAATTCATTTGATATCTTGTTTTTTAAGCCTCTATATTTCAGTTTACAGGTTTAAAGAGGCTTACCCGCAGACGGACCGGTAAACGGCACATCTCCGATCACTAAATAAACTTCAGTACACGTTTCTATGTGACAAAATTAGAGGCTTTCCGACTTTATTTCTTGAAAACAATTACAGAATATGTATTTAAAAGACGTTTTAAAACTCAACCTGAGAGGGAAATGTATGGAATATAACGGCAAATCTTCTTTGTAAATCGCCGCTGCCTTTGAAGTTATCACTGTGCGGCACTGTGCACGTGCTTGTTTCTTTGATGTGTCAATCAAATTAGACTCCACTTTATAGCGGGGACTTATTGCGGGTTGCGATTAAATAAATAATATTTAAAAATGAGGTTTTAATATCACTTTTCAGCGTTCTATAAGGAAAATAAAATGAAAAACTCAACAATTCAAACAATCTGTCATGTGTAAAAAATCTTTTTCTATTAGCCATTTTTTTGGATCTCTCTGCGGGCAAGCCTCTTTAAACTTTATCAAGCTTCGTTATCTCCTCAGGCTTTATCCTCATTTGAATTCCTTCAAATCTGCTCAGTTATGACACTATTGTCACAGTTATTGTGTTTGGTTGTTTGCTGAATTTACCGCCCCCGTGAACAACCAGTGTCATTTTGAGAATGGGTCTCTTTGTAGTAGTTAGTGACTACATCGCTGAACAACAAACGTGAGGCGCGTGGTATGGCATTCAGAACAATTAGGGTGAAGTGTCCTGTCACAGTACACAAGCACTAACCGACTTAGCTGGCCTGGCCCATTTTATGGTCACCTCCTACTACTGATTTGGGCCCTTAGCTTCACTGACGAAATCTAGAAGGACGAAACAGCTGTATGATTAATTCAATTAATTTCTACTGCCTCCCTTGAAGGTCCTTCGTATACCCTTCAAATAAAAATAGCAATGCCATACATTATTAGGTAAAGTGCGTTTGATAAACTAGATTTATGTTTTAAAGGACGCTATATAAATTGATCATACTTAGGATTTATCTAAATTCTGATACTGCACCTGGAAGAAATATCCTGATTTGTTATATTATGTGTGTAAGTAAGAAAAGGTAGTTTTAATATTGTTTGTGATTGGTCAATGTTGTAAACTATATTGTAAATACTGTTTGTGATTGGTCAATGTTGTGAATTATATTGTAAATACTGTTTGTGATTGGTCAATGTTGTGAACTATATTGTAAATGCTGTTTGTGATTGGTCAATGTTGTGAATTATATTGTAAATGCTATTTGTGATTGGTCAATGTTGTGAACTATATTGTAAATGCTGTTTGTGATTGGTCAATGTTGTGAACTATATTGTAAATGCTGTTTGTGATTGGTCAATGTTGTGAACTACAAATGTATATTGTAAATGCTGTTTGTGATTGGTCAACGTTGTGAACTATATTGTAAATGCTGTTTGTGATTGGTCAATGTTGTGAACTATATTGTAAATGCTGTTTGTGATTGGTCAATGTTGTGAACTGTAAACTAGTGTAAGACGATTTAATGTTACATCATAACCTGAAAAAGACGTATATATTATCAGAGTGCTTTGTCGCTCGATAATATTATCTATCAAGCATTTGTTTGAGATTGAAGAAATCCTACCGGTTGGAAGTCTTGCCTTAAAAATCTGTTAAGTTAACCGTCATGAATTGATTTTAAAATGTCGAAATGGTAAATAATGCATTGTCGTCGTACATATGTAATGCATTTGTAATATAAAGTCTAGATATAATAACGATAAGTAATTGTTTCTGTGATATATGACATGTAGTAATATATATAAAAACACAGAATAAACTTTTAATAATTCCGAGATAACTAACCACCCAACATATCTTAGTTCGAGATAACTAACCACCCAACATATCTTAGTTCGAGATAACTAATCACCAAACATATCTTAGTTCGAGATAACTAACCACCCAACATATCTTAGTTCGAGATAACTAACCACCCAAAATATCTTAGTTCGAGATAACTAACCACCCAACATATCTTAGTTCGAGATAACTAACCACCAAACATATCTTACTTCGAGATATATAACCACCTAACATTATTCAGTTTGAGATAACTAATCAATATTTTAGTCGAAGATGTCTAATCACCCATCATGTTTTAGTTCGAGATAACTTTTCACTCAATATATCTTAGTTCGAGAAAATTAATAACCTAGCATAACTTGGTTCGATGTGACTAATCACCCAACATATTGCAGTTCGAGTTAACTAATCACCCAACATATCTTAGTTCGAGATAACAAAGACTATCCTACACTGTTTATTTTGCAGGCCGAATTCTGCTATTGTCACTGGTTATATTGCAGTATGCGTACAGAGCCAACGGAGGTAGGTAACCAAATTAGAATGACCTTTACGAGGTAATAAAATTCATATACCATTCGCCTCAAGGTAAGGTCATTGAGTGCACAACTGGTAGTTAAAATTTGTAATAAATTCGCTTGATACTTTGACATCAGTTGAGAAAATGTTAAAAATAATAAACCATAGGAAAATTTGGTGTCAACATAATTAAGAACAACCTAAAACGTATTCGTGCAAATATTGGATAGTTACTAACAGAACTAACCGTAGAATACAATACAAAGAAAGTACAATTACCGCGAAAAACGCTGAAATAAATGTGCCACTTAATGTCTACATTTACAGTAATACGTTGGGCTATATAAAGATGTCTATTGACATTTTGGCGATTTCTAACGAGAACTGATGTTGCGAACTATCTGAGGTTTGACTATGTTAGCGTTTTCTGCAAGGTCATTGAAAATATTTTTAATACCTACGTCACATTATGAACAAAATAAAGTGTGATTTTGGGATTCTATCGAAACTGAAATATATTTCCAAACGTATAATATCGACCACTTTACGAGCTATATTTTAAAGATATTTCAAAATTCAACTTTACCAACTATATGATATTATTCAGATTATATTGACGTTATTGTATATATTTACGGTTTTGGTATATATTGACGTTATTGGATATATTGACGTTATTTTATATATTGACGTTACGGTTTAGATTCACGTTATTGTATATATTTACGTTATTGTATATATTTACGTTATTGTATATATTGACGTTATTGTATATATTGACGTAGTTGT
The DNA here is from genome assembly GCF_902652985.1 of Pecten maximus. Lineage (NCBI taxonomy): Eukaryota > Metazoa > Mollusca > Bivalvia > Pectinida > Pectinidae > Pecten > Pecten maximus. The sequence continues at coordinate 31,560,224 of NC_047031.1, read as the reverse complement.
ATATATTGACGTTATTGCGTATATTGACGTTACGGTATATATTGACGTTATTGTATATATTGACGTTATTGTATATATTAACGTTATTGTATATATTAACGTTATTGTATATATTGACGTTATTGTATATATTGATGTTATTGTATATATTGACGTTATTGTAGATATTAACATTATGGTATATATTGACGTTATTGTATACATTGACGTTATGGTGTATATTAACGTTATTGTATATATTGACGTTATTGTATATATTGACGTTATTGTATATATTGACGTTATTGTATATATTGACGTTATTGTATATATTGACGTTATTGTATATATTGACGTTATTGTATATATTTACGGTTTGGTATATATTGACGTTATTGTATATATTGACGTTATTGTATATATTGACGTTATTGTATATATTGACGTTATTGTATATATTAATGTTAATATATATATTGACGTTATTGTATATATTTACGTTATTGTATATATTTACGTTATTGTATATATTTACGTTATTGTATATATTGACGTTATTGTATATATTGACGTTATTGTATATATTAATGTTAATATATATATTGACGTTATTGTATATATTTACGTTATTGTATATATTGACGTTATTGTACATATTGACGTTATTATATATATTGACGTAATTGTATATATTGACGTTATTGTATATATTTACGTTATTGTATATATTGACGTTATTGTATATATTGACGTTATTGTATATATTTACGTTATTGTATATATTGACGTTATTGTACATATTGACGTTATTATATATATTGACGTAATTGTATATATTGACGTTATTGTATATATTGACGTTATTGTATATATTAATGTTATTGTATATATTGACGTTATTGTATATATTGACGTTATTGTATATATTAACGTTATGGTATATATTTATGTTATTGTATATATTGACGTTATTGTATATATTGACGTTATTGTATATATTTACGGTTTGGTATATATTGACGTTATTGTATATATTGACGTTATTGTATATATTGACGTTATTGTATATATTGACGTTATTGTATATATTAATGTTAATATATATATTGACGTTATTGTATATATTTACGTTATTGTATATATTTACGTTATTGTATATATTTACGTTATTGTATATATTGACGTTATTGTATATATTGACGTTATTGTATATATTGACGTTATTGTATATATTGACGTTATTGTATATATTGACGTTATTGTATATATTAATGTTATTGTATATATTGACGTTATTGTATATATTGACGTTATTGTATATATTAACGTTATTGTATATATTGACGTTATTGTATATATTGACGTTATTGTATATATTGACGTTATTGTATATATTTACGTTATTGTATATATTGACGTTATTGTATATATTGACGTTATTGTATATATTGACGTTATTGTATATATTGACGTTATTGTATATATTGACGTTATTGTATATATTGACGTTATTGTATATATTGACGTTATTGTATATATTGACGTTATTGTATATATTGACGTTATTGTATATATTGACGTTATTGTATATATTGACGTTATTGTATATATTTACGTTATTGTATATATTGACGTTATTGTATATATTGACGTTATTGTATATATTGACGTTATTGTATATATTGACGTTATTGTATATATTGACGTTATTGTATATATTGACGTTATTGTATATATTTACGTTATTGTATATATTGACGTTATTGTATATATTGACGTAATTATATATATTTACGTTATTGTATATATTGACGTTATTGTATATATTGACGTAATTATATATATTTACGTTATTGTATATATTAACGTTATTGTATATATTGACGTAATTATATATATTTACGTTATTGTATATATTGACGTTATTGTATATATTTACGTTATTGTATATATTGACGTTATTGTATAAATTGACGTAATTGTATATATTGACGTTATTGTATATATTGACCTTATTGTATATATTGACGTTATTTTATATATTGACGTTATTGTATATATTGACGTTATGGTATATATTGATGTTATTGCATATATTGACGTTACGGTATATATTACGTTATTGTATATATTTACGTTATACTATATATTGACGTTATTGTATATATTTACGTTATACTATATATTGACGTTATTGTATAAATTGACGTAATTGTATATATTGACGTTATTGTATATATTGACGTTATTGTATATATTGACGTTATTGTATATATTGACGTAATTATATATATTGACGTTATGGTATATATTGACGTTAATGTATATATTGACGTTATGGTATATATTGACGTTATTGTATATATTGACGTTATTGTATATATTGACGTTATTGTATATATTGACGTTATTGTATATATTGACGTTATTGTATATATTGACGTTATTGTATATATTGATGTTATTGTATATATTGACGTTATTGTATATATTGACGTTATTTTACATATTGACGTTATTGTATATATTGACGTTATTGTATATATTGAAGTTATTGTATATATTGACGTTATTGTATATATTGACGTTATTGTATATATTGACGTTATTGTATATATTGAAGTAATTGTATATATTGACGTTATTGTATATATTAACGTTATTGTATATATTGACGTTATTGTATATATTAACGTTATTGTATATATTGACGTTATTGTAAATATTGCCGTTAGTATATATTGACATTATTGTATATATGTACGTTATTGTATATATTGACGTTACGGTATATATTGACGTTATTTTATATATTTACGTTATTGTATATATTTACGTTATTGTATATATGTACGTTATTGTATATATTGACGTTATTGTATATATTTACGTTATTGTATATATTGACGTTATTGTATATATTGACGTTATTGTATAAATTGACGTTATTTTATATATTTACGTTATTGTATATATTGACGTTATTGTATATATTTACGTTATTGTATATATGTACGTTATTGTATATATTGACGTCATTGTATATATTTACGTTATTGTATATATTGACGTTATTGTATATATTGACGTTATTCTATAAATTGACGTTATTGTATATATTGACGTTATTGTATATATTGACGTTATTGTATATATTGACGTTATGGTATATATTGATGTTATTGCATATATTGACGTTACGGTATATATTTACGTTATTGTATATATTTACGTTATTGTATATATTGACGTTATTGTATATATTGACGTTATTGTATATATTAACGTTATTATATATTTATACTATTTTATATATTTACGTTATTGTAGATATTGACGTTATTGTATATATTGACGTTATTGTATATATTGACGTTATTGTATATATATTGATGATATACATTGGTCATATCCTTTGTAGCCCTTGGTCCGTTATGTTACGAGTGTGACCATATGCCCCATCAAAGGGACTGTGGGAAGATCGTGCGATGTGGGAGTCACGAGGTAGGCAGACCTTATAGTCATTCACTCCATCGGTTACTTGCAATTTCGGTCTCTGCACAATGCAATAATACTCATCCAAAGAACTTTTGTTTTTTTCGGACATTGCTCATTAGCTCCTATTAAACTATTTATAAAACCATTTTATGTTTTATACTATATTATTATGTAAATATTGCATGAAATGTGAGATACTACATGTATTATATTGTATTGTGAGAAATTACAGTATATTATTAAACACTTTTTTGTAGAGTTGCTATGGATTGAAATATGTGACATCCGATTCACACGTCTTCTTTAGATCTGGCTGTAAAGATACATCGGTGAGTACAGAATACTACTCTGTGATGGTCGTGGGAGGGTCCAATAAAAGGCCGATTATACCACTCCATAACGGTCGTGAGAGGTGGCCAATATAAGGCCGATTATACCACTCCATAACGGTCGTGAGAGGTGGCCAATATAAGGCCGATTATACCACTCCATAACGGTCGTGAGAGTCGGCCGATATAAGGACGATTATACCGCTCCATAACGGTCGTGAGAGGTGGCCAATATAAGGCCGATTATACCACTCCATGATGGTCGTGAGAGGCGGCCAATATAAGGCCGATTATACCACTCAATGATGGTCGTGAGAGGTGGCCAATATAAGGCCGATTATACCACTCCATAACGGTCGTGAGAGGTGGCCAATATAAGGCCGATTATACCACTCAATGATTGTCGTGAGAGGTGGCCAATATAAGGCCGATTATACCACTCCATAACGGTCGTGAGAGGTGGCCAATATAAGGCCGATTATACCACTCAATGATGGTCGTGAGAGGCGGCCAATATAAGGCCGATTATACCACTCAATGATGGTCGTGAGAGGTGGCCAATATAAGGACGATTATAACACTCCATAACGGTCGTGAGAGTCGGCCAATATAAGGCCGATTATACCACTCCATAACGGTCGTGAGAGGTGGCCAATATAAGGCCGATTATACCACTCCATGACGGTCGTGGGAGTTGGCCAAAATAAGGCCGATTATACCACTCCATGACGGTCGTGAGAGTCGGCCAATATAAGGACGATTATACCACTCCATGATGGTCGTTGGAGGTGGCCAATATAAGGCCGATTTTACCACTCCATAACGGTCGTGAGAGTCGGCCAATATAAGGCCAATTATAACACTCCATAACGGTCGTGAGAGTTGGCCAATATAAGGCCGATTATACCACTCCATGATGGTCGTGAAAGTCGGCCAATATAAGGCCGATTATACCACCCCATAACGGTCGTGGGAGTTGGCCAATATAAGGCCGATTATACCACTCCATGATGGTCGTGAGAGGTGGCCAATATAAGGCCGATTATACCACCCCATAACGGTCGTGGGAGTTGGCCAATATAAGGCCGATTATACCACTCAATGATGGTCGTGAGAGTCGGCCAATATAAGGACGATTATACCACTCAATGATGGTCGTGAGAGGTGGCCAATATAAGGCCGATTATACCACTCAATGATGGTCGTGAGAGGTGGCCAATATAAGGCCGATTATACCACTCCATAACGGTCGTGAGAGGTGGCCAATATAAGGCCGATTATACCACCCCATAACGGTCGTGGGAGTTGGCCAATATAAGGCCGATTATACCACTCCATGATGGTCGTGAGAGGTGGCCTATATAAGGCCGATTATACCACTCCAAGATGGTCGTGGTAGTCGGCCAATATAAGGCCGATTATACCACTCCATGATGGTCGTGAGAGTCGGCCAATATAAGGCCGATTATACCACTCCATAACGGTCGTGAGAGGTGGCCAATATAAGGCCGATTATACCACTCCATGATAGTCGTGAGAGGTGGCCAATATAAGGCCGATTATACCACTCCATGACGGTCGTGAGAGTTGGCCAATATAAGGCCGATTATACCACTCCATGACGGTCGTGAGAGGCGGCCAATATAAGGCCGATTATACCACTCCATGATGGTCGTGAGAGTCGGCCAATATAAGGCCGATTATACCACTCCATGATGGTCGTGAGAGGCGGCCAATATAAGGCCGATTATACCACTCCATAACGGTCGTGAGAGGTGGCCAATATAAGGCCGATTATACCACTCCATGATGGTCGTGAGAGGTGGCCAATATAAGGCCGATTATACCACTCCATGACGGTCGTGAGAGGCGGCCAATATAAGGCCGATTATACCACTCCATGATGGTCGTGAGAGTCGGCCAATATAAGGCCGATTATACCACTCCATAACGGTCGTGAGAGGTGGCCAATATAAGGCCGATTATACCACTCCATGATGGTCGTGAGAGGCGGCCAATATAAGGCCGATTATACCACTCCATGACGGTCGTGAGAGGCGGCCAATATAAGGCCGATTATACCACACCATAACGGTCGTGAGAGGTGGCCAATATAAGGCCGATTATACCACTCCATAACGGTCGTGAGAGGTGGCCAATATAAGGCCGATTATACCACTCCATGATGGTCGTGAGAGGTGGCCAATATAAGGCCGATTATACCACTCCATAACGGTCGTGAGAGTCGGCCAATATAAGGCCGATTATACCACTCCATAACGGTCGTGAGAGGTGGCCAATATAAGGCCGATTATACCACTCCATGATGGTCGTGAGAGGCGGCCAATATAAGGCCGATTATACCACTCCATGACGGTCGTGAGAGGCGGCCAATATAAGGCCGATTATACCACTCCATGACGGTCGTGAGAGGTGGCCAATATAAGGCCGATTATACCACTCCATGATGGTCGTGAGAGGCGGCCAATATAAGGCCGATTATACCACTCCATGACGGTCGTGAGAGTCGGCCAATATAAGGCCGATTATACCACTCCATAACGGTCGTGAGAGGTGACCTATATAAGGCAAATTATACCACTCAATGATGGTCGTGAGAGGTGGCCAATATAAGGCCGATTATACCACTCCATAACGGTCGTGAGAGTCAGCCAATATAAGGCCAATTATACCACTCCATAACGGTCGTGAGAGGTGACCTATATAAGGCCGATTATACCACTCCATAACGGCCGTGAGAGGTGGCCAATATAAGGCCGATTATACCACTCCATGACGGTCGTGAGAGGTGACCTATATAAGGCCTATTATACCACTCCATAACGGTCGTGAGAGTCGGCCAATATAAGGCCAATTATACCACTCCATAACGGTCGTGAGAGTCGGTCAATATAAGGCCGATTATACAACTCCATAACGGTCGTGAGAGTCGGCCAATATAAGGCCGATTATACAACTCCATAACGGTCGTGAGAGGTGACCTATATAAGGCCTATTATACCACTCCATAACGGTCGTGAGAGTCGGCCAATATAAGGCCGATTATACAACTCCATAACGGTCGTGAGAGGTGACCTATATAAGGCCGATTATACCACTCCATAACGGTCGTGAGAGGTGACCTATATAAGGGCGATTATACCACTCCAAGATGGTCGTGGGAGGCGGCCAATATAAGGCCGATTATGCCACTCCTTAACGGTCGTGGGAGGTGGCCAATATAAGGCCGATTATACCACTCCATAACGGTCGTGGGAGTTGGCCAATATAAGGCCGATTATACCACTCCATAACGGCCGTGAGAGGTGGCCAATATAAGGCCGATTATACCACTCCATGACGGTCGTGAGAGGTGACCTATATAAGGCCTATTATACCACTCCATAACGGTCGTGAGAGTCGGCCAATATAAGGCCAATTATACCACTCCATAACGGTCGTGAGAGGTGACCTATATAAAGCCTATTATACCACTCCATAACGGTCGTGAGAGTCGGCCAATATAAGGCCAATTATACCACTCCATAACGGTCGTGAGAGTCGGTCAATATAAGGCCGATTATACAACTCCATAACGGTCGTGAGAGTCGGCCAATATAAGACCGATTATACCACTCAATGACGGTCGTGAGATGTGACCTATATAAGGCCGATTATACCACTCCATAACGGTCGTGGGAGTCGGCCAATATAAGGCCGATTATACCACTCCATGACGGTCGTGAGAGGTGACCTATATCAGGCCGATTATACCACTCCATAACGGTCGTGAGAGGTGGCCAATATAAGGCCGATTATACCACTCCATAACGGTCGTGAGAGGTGGCCTATATAAGGCCGATTATACCACTCCAAGATGGTCGTGGGAGGCGGCCAATATAAGGCCGATTATACCACTCCTTAACGGTCGTGGGAGGCGGCCAATATAAGGCCGATTATACCACTCCTTAACGGTCGTGGGAGGCGGCCAATATAAGGCCGATTATACCACTCCTTAACGGTCGTGAGAAGTGACCTATATCAGGCCGATTATACCACTCCATAACGGTCGTGAGAGGTGGCCTATATAAGGCCGATTATACCACTCCAAGATGGTCGTGGGAGGCGGCCAATATAAGGCCGATTATACCACTCCTTAACGGTCGTGGGAGGTGGCCAATATAAGGCCGATTATACCACTCCATAACGGCCGTGAGAGGTGGCCAATATAAGGCCGATTATACCACTCCATGACGGTCGTGAGAGGTGACCTATATAAGGCCGATTATACCACTCCATAACGGCCGTGAGAGGTGGCCAATATAAGGCCGATTATACCACTCCAAGATGGTCGTGAGAGTCGACCAATATAAGGCCGATTATACCACTCCACGATGGTCGTTGGAGGTGGCCAATATAAGGCCGATTATACCACTCCATGACGGTCGTGAGAGTCGGCCAATATAAGGCCAATTATACCACTCCATAACGGTCGTGAGAGTCGGCCAATATAAGGCCGATTATACCACTCCATGATGGTCGTTGGAGGTGGCCAATATAAGGCCGATTATACCACTCCAAGATGGTCGTGAGAGTCGGCCAATATAAGGCCGATTATACCACTCCATGATGGTCGTTGGAGGTGGCCAATATAAGGCCGATTATACCACTCCATGATGGTCGTTGGAGGTGGCCAATATAAGGCCGATTATACCACTCCATAAAGGTCGTGAGAGTCGGCCAATATAAGGCCGATTATACCACTCCTTTACGGTCGTGAGAGGTGGCCAATATAAGGTCGATTATACCACTCCATAACGGTCGTGAGAGGTGGCCAATATAAGGCCAATTATACCACTCCATAACGGTCGTGAGAGGTGGCCAATATAAGACCAATTATACCACTCCATAACGGTCGTGAGAGTCGGCCAATATAAGGCCGATTATACCACTCAATGATGGTCATTGGAGGTGGCCAATATAAGGCCGATTATACCACTCCATGATGGTCGTGGGAGGTGGCCAATATAAGGCCAATTATACCACTCCATGATGGTCGTTGGAGGTGGCCAATATAAGGCCGATTATACCACTCCATGATGGTCGTTGGAGGTGGCCAATATAAGGCCGATTATACCACTCCATAAAGGTCGTGAGAGTCGGCCAATATAAGGCCGATTATACCACTCCTTTACGGTCGTGAGAGGTGGCCAATATAAGGTCGATTATACCACTCCATAACGGTCGTGAGAGGTGGCCAATATAAGGCCAATTATACCACTCCATAACGGTCGTGAGAGGTGGCCAATATAAGACCAATTATACCACTCCATAACGGTCGTGAGAGTCGGCCAATATAAGGCCGATTATACCACTCAATGATGGTCATTGGAGGTGGCCAATATAAGGCCGATTATACCACTCCATGATGGTCGTGGGAGGTGGCCAATATAAGGCCAATTATACCACTCCATGATGGTCGTTGGAGGTGGCCAATATAAGGCTGATTATACCACTCCAAGATGGTCGTGGTAGTCGGCCAATATAAGGCCGATTATACCACTCCATAACGGTCGTGAGAGGTGGCCAATATAAGGCCAATTATACCACTCCATAACGGTCGTGAGAGTCGGCCAATATAAGGCCGATTATACCACTCAATGATGGTCATTGGAGGTGGCCAATATAAGGCCGATTATACCACTCCATGATGGTCGTGGGAGGTGGCCAATATAAGGCCGATTATACCACTCCATAACTGTCGTGAGAGGTGGCCAATATAAGGCCGATTATACCGCTCCATGATGGTCGTGGGAGGTGGCCAATATAAGGCCGATTATACCACTCAATGATGGTCATTGGAGGTGGCCAATATAAGGCCGATTATACCACTCAATGATGGTCATTGGAGGTGGCCAATATAAGGCCAATTATACCACTCAATGATGGTCATTGGAGGTGGCCAATATAAGGCCGATTATACCACTCAATGATGGTCATTGGAGGTGGCCAATATAAGGCCGATTATACCACTCCGTGATGGTCGTGGTAGTCGGCCAATATAAGGCCAATTATACCACTCCATAACGGTCGTGAGAGTCGGCCAATATAAGGCCAATTATACCACTCCATAATGGTCGTGGGAGGTGGCCAATATAAGGCCAATTATACCACTCCATAACGGTCGTGAGAGTCGGCCAATATAAGGCCGATTATACCACTCAATGATGGTCATTGGAGGTTGCCAATATAAGGCCGATTATACCACTCCAAGATGGTCGTGGGAGGCGGCCAATATAAGGCCGATTATACCACTCCATAACGGTCGTGGGAGGTGGCCAATATAAGGCCGATTATACCACTCCATAACGGCCGTGAGAGGTGGCCAATATAAGGCCGATTATACCACTCCATGACGGTCGTGAGAGGTGACCTATATAAGGCCGATTATACCACTCCATAACGGCCGTGAGAGGTGGCCAATATAAGGCCGATTATACCACTCCAAGATGGTCGTGAGAGTCGACCAATATAAGGCCGATTATACCACTCCACGATGGTCGTTGGAGGTGGCCAATATAAGGCCGATTATACCACTCCATGACGGTCGTGAGAGTCGGCCAATATAAGGCCAATTATACCACTCCATAACGGTCGTGAGAGTCGGCCAATATAAGGCCGATTATACCACTCCATAACGGTCGTGAGAGGCGGCCAATATAAGGCCGATTATACCACTCCATAACGGTCGTGAGAGTCGGCCAATATAAGGCCAATTATACCACTCCATAACGGTCGTGAGAGGCGGCCAATATAAGGCCGATTATACCACTCCATGATGGTCGTTGGAGGTGGCCAATATAAGGCCGATTATACCACTCCATAACGGCCGTGAGAGGTGGGCAATATAAGGCCGATTATACCACTCCATGATGGTCGTTGGAGGTGGCCAATATAAGGCCGATTATACCACTCCATGATGGTCGTTGGAGGTGGCCAATATAAGGCCGATTATACCACTCCATAAAGGTCGTGAGAGTCGGCCAATATAAGGCCGATTATACCACTCCTTTACGGTCGTGAGAGGTGGCCAATATAAGGCCGATTATACCACTCCATAACGGTCGTGAGAGGTGGCCAATATAAGGCCAATTATACCACTCCATAACGGTCGTGAGAGGTGGCCAATATAAGGCCAATTATACCACTCCATAACGGTCGTGAGAGTCGGCCAATATAAGGCCAATTATACCACTCCATGATGGTCGTTGGAGGTGGCCAATATAAGGCTGATTATACCACTCCAAGATGGTCGTGGTAGTCGGCCAATATAAGGCCGATTATACCACTCCATAACGGTCGTGAGAGGTGGCCAATATAAGGCCGATTATACCACTCCATAACGGTCGTGAGAGTCGGCCAATATAAGGCCGATTATACCACTCAATGATGGTCATTGGAGGTGGCCAATATAAGGCCGATTATACCACTCCATGATGGTCGTGGGAGGTGGCCAATATAAGGCCGATTATACCACTCCATAACGGTCGTGAGAGGTGGCCAATATAAGGCCGATTATACCGCTCCATGATGGTCGTGGGAGGTGGCCAATATAAGGCCGATTATACCACTCAATGATGGTCATTGGAGGTGGCCAATATAAGGCCGATTATACCACTCAATGATGGTCATTGGAGGTGGCCAATATAAGGCCAATTATACCACTCAATGATGGTCATTGGAGGTGGCCAATATAAGGCCGATTATACCACTCAATGATGGTCATTGGAGGTGGCCAATATAAGGCCAATTATACCCACTCCGTGATGGTCGTGGTAGTCGGCCAATATAAGGCCAATTATACCACTCCATAACGGTCGTGAGAGGTGGCCAATATAAGGCCGATTATACCACTCCATAACGGTCGTGAGAGTCGGCCAATATAAGGCCAATTATACCACTCCATGATGGTCGTGGGAGGTGGCCAATATAAGGCCAATTATACCACTCCATAACGGTCGTGAGAGTCGGCCAATATAAGGCCGATTATACCACTCAATGATGGTCATTGGAGGTGGCCAATATAAGGCCGATTATACCACTCCATGATGGTCGTGGTAGTCGGCCAATATAAGGCCGATTATACCACTCCATAACGGCCGTGAGAGGCGGCCAATATAAGGCCGATTATACCACTCCATAACGGTCGTGAAAGGTGGCCAATATAAGGCCGATTATACCACTCCTTTACGGTCGTGAGAGGTGGCCAATATAAGGTCGATTATACCACTCCATAACGGTCGTGAGAGGTGGCCAATATAAGGCCAATTATACCACTCCATAACGGTCGTGAGAGGTGGCCAATATAAGACCAATTATACCACTCCATAACGGTCGTGAGAGTCGGCCAATATAAGGCCGATTATACCACTCAATGATGGTCATTGGAGGTGGCCAATATAAGGCCGATTATACCACTCCATGATGGTCGTGGGAGGTGGCCAATATAAGGCCAATTATACCACTCCATGATGGTCGTTGGAGGTGGCCAATATAAGGCTGATTATACCACTCCAAGATGGTCGTGGTAGTCGGCCAATATAAGGCCGATTATACCACTCCATAACGGTCGTGAGAGGTGGCCAATATAAGGCCAATTATACCACTCCATAACGGTCGTGAGAGTCGGCCAATATAAGGCCGATTATACCACTCAATGATGGTCATTGGAGGTGGCCAATATAAGGCCGATTATACCACTCCATGATGGTCGTGGGAGGTGGCCAATATAAGGCCGATTATACCACTCCATAACTGTCGTGAGAGGTGGCCAATATAAGGCCGATTATACCGCTCCATGATGGTCGTGGGAGGTGGCCAATATAAGGCCGATTATACCACTCAATGATGGTCATTGGAGGTGGCCAATATAAGGCCGATTATACCACTCAATGATGGTCATTGGAGGTGGCCAATATAAGGCCAATTATACCACTCAATGATGGTCATTGGAGGTGGCCAATATAAGGCCGATTATACCACTCAATGATGGTCATTGGAGGTGGCCAATATAAGGCCGATTATACCACTCCGTGATGGTCGTGGTAGTCGGCCAATATAAGGCCAATTATACCACTCCATAACGGTCGTGAGAGTCGGCCAATATAAGGCCAATTATACCACTCCATAATGGTCGTGGGAGGTGGCCAATATAAGGCCAATTATACCACTCCATAACGGTCGTGAGAGTCGGCCAATATAAGGCCGATTATACCACTCAATGATGGTCATTGGAGGTTGCCAATATAAGGCCGATTATACCACTCCAAGATGGTCGTGGGAGGCGGCCAATATAAGGCCGATTATACCACTCCTTAACGGTCGTGGGAGGTGGCCAATATAAGGCCGATTATACCACTCCATAACGGCCGTGAGAGGTGGCCAATATAAGGCCGATTATACCACTCCATGACGGTCGTGAGAGGTGACCTATATAAGGCCGATTATACCACTCCATAACGGCCGTGAGAGGTGGCCAATATAAGGCCGATTATACCACTCCAAGATGGTCGTGAGAGTCGACCAATATAAGGCCGATTATACCACTCCACGATGGTCGTTGGAGGTGGCCAATATAAGGCCGATTATACCACTCCATGACGGTCGTGAGAGTCGGCCAATATAAGGCCAATTATACCACTCCATAACGGTCGTGAGAGTCGGCCAATATAAGGCCGATTATACCACTCCATGATGGTCGTTGGAGGTGGCCAATATAAGGCCGATTATACCACTCCATAACGGCCGTGAGAGGTGGCCAATATAAGGCCGATTATACCACTCCATGATGGTCGTTGGAGGTGGCCAATATAAGGCCGATTATACCACTCCATGATGGTCGTTGGAGGTGGCCAATATAAGGCCGATTATACCACTCCATAAAGGTCGTGAGAGTCGGCCAATATAAGGCCGATTATACCACTCCTTTACGGTCGTGAGAGGTGGCCAATATAAGGCCGATTATACCACTCCATAACGGTCGTGAGAGGTGGCCAATATAAGGCCGATTATACCACTCCATAACGGTCGTGAGAGGTGGCCAATATAAGGCCAATTATACCACTCCATAACGGTCGTGAGAGTCGGCCAATATAAGGCCAATTATACCACTCCATGATGGTCGTTGGAGGTGGCCAATATAAGGCTGATTATACCACTCCAAGATGGTCGTGGTAGTCGGCCAATATAAGGCCGATTATACCACTCCATAACGGTCGTGAGAGGTGGCCAATATAAGGCCAATTATACCACTCCATAACGGTCGTGAGAGTCGGCCAATATAAGGCCGATTATACCACTCAATGATGGTCATTGGAGGTGGCCAATATAAGGCCGATTATACCACTCCATGATGGTCGTGGGAGGTGGCCAATATAAGGCCGATTATACCACTCCATAACTGTAGTGAGAGGTGGCCAATATAAGGCCGATTATACCGCTCCATGATGGTCGTGGGAGGTGGCCAATATAAGGCCGATTATACCACTCAATGATGGTCATTGGAGGTGGCCAATATAAGGCCGATTATACCACTCAATGATGGTCATTGGAGGTGGCCAATATAAGGCCAATTATACCACTCAATGATGGTCATTGGAGGTGGCCAATATAAGGCCGATTATACCACTCAATGATGGTCATTGGAGGTGGCCAATATAAGGCCAATTATACCCACTCCGTGATGGTCGTGGTAGTCGGCCAATATAAGGCCAATTATACCACTCCATAACGGTCGTGAGAGGTGGCCAATATAAGGCCGATTATACCACTCCATAACGGTCGTGAGAGTCGGCCAATATAAGGCCAATTATACCACTCCATGATGGTCGTGGGAGGTGGCCAATATAAGGCCAATTATACCACTCCATAACGGTCGTGAGAGTCGGCCAATATAAGGCCGATTATACCACTCAATGATGGTCATTGGAGGTGGCCAATATAAGGCCGATTATACCACTCCATGATGGTCGTGGTAGTCGGCCAATATAAGGCCGATTATACCACTCCATAACGGCCGTGAGAGGCGGCCAATATAAGGCCGATTATACCACTCCATAACGGTCGTGAAAGGTGGCCAATATAAGGCCGATTATACCACTCCAAGATGGTCATTGGAGGTGGCCAATATAAGGCCGATTATACCACTCCATAACGGTCGTGAGAGGTGACCCATATAAGGCCGATTATACCACTCCATAACGGTCGTGGGAGGACGTCATATAAAACAAACGTCTCGAGGTTAACATACTTCACATTTTCCGTCAAGTCCCAAGCTGCAAGGTTTCCAATGTTATCGAACTAAATTTTTCCATTTAACACAGAACACAGCCTTATTCTCTTGGTACATTTTCAATGGTCTTCATGCAAATAGTTATATTTTTTATTCCTGTTTTTCCCTCACTATATCGGTTTTGATTTCGAATTACCCTTTCGTTATTATGTCGTAATTGTTTTTACAGACCTGTGGCGTAGGAAAACGTGATGATCGAACGCTTTGTAGTTCGTGTTGTAGCAAAGATTTCTGTAACATACAGACATGTGATCAACCTGTCAGTAAGTAACGCATGGAATTTTCTTTTCTTTTTAAGGATTCAAGTAGTATCGAATGTCATTATGCATGTAGACATCCTCGATACGCAAAGGATTACGTTCACATTCGTTCTCTTTGACCCTTGACCCTTGACCCTTTTGTCACTGTGGTGGACTTCAGACTTCCGGGGTCGTCATACCGTTACATTGACTGGCTTTGGCTTTAGTTGTCACTCCTCTGTGAGCTAAAATAGACCAGCTTAATAATCATTCAGTTTTTATTTTCCTGGCATCAATCAAATATGTAGTTGTGGGCTTTCGATTTTTGTCATGGGATATTCCAAGGGAAACAGAGAAAGAAACTGGAGGTTATAGTTAACACTCTACTCTTCAAACGTCATATAACATAATAATTTTATTGCTAAACAAAAGTATCGATATTGACAAGATTGGAAATAGTTTACTTTCAAACCAGTTCAATGTACAATTGCAGTGACTACTTCCTTTAACAGTAGAATTTCCTCTGAATTTTCTGCACTAAAACTCACCACTGACGGAAAAAGCCTACAGTTAATTTTTCTGTGTATTTATTTCAGCACTTAAACACAGATGTCTGGCCTGTGACTATGTGATAAAACCAACAGACTGTGACCTATCGAAACAGTGTGATGATGACGAGGTAAACAAACATGTTTAAATATCCATAACACATCGTATACTCTATATAGACTGAATTGGCCCACTTTCAATTTAAGTGTTTTAGCAAATTTTATGACAAATTAACGTATCCACAATATTATTATTTAGAAATGGTATAGAGAAAGTTTCATTAGCGCATGCGCAACGTATCTAGCCGAAAAGCGCTAAAATATGGTGACCGCTAAATTGTCAGTTTACATTAATTAGGGGACGTCACAATATCAATTGCATATACTGTTGCAAAGTATGCATGAAAGCAGTGTTAAGATATATTGTTTATTATAATATATCATAAAATATGTAAAGTTGTTACAAATGACAGAAGCAAACGTTATTGAACATCTGTTTTATGATTTTTGGCAAATAATATGATAGAGCCACAATTTTCTGTATCAATATCAAATTTATTGTATTTAGTTTTTCGGATTTTCTTCTATCATCGAAAATTCGAAATATTTGAAAGGTCGAATTTCTTGAAAATTACATTTTAATGTAAATGAAGCATGTATTTAAAACTTTGATATATATATACATAAGATATTGAAAGAATTCCCGTTGAAAATATATGTAATATATAATGCACAACCATGACAGAATATTGGTAAAAAATGCAAAGTATATAGCGGAAGTGCCGCAATGCGTTTCAACGCCGCGAATAGAAAGTACCGTTTTGATTGGTCTAACATAGAAATTACTAGCGATGATGTAATATTTTTATCAAGATGATGATTTCTTACATTTGTATAAATGTTATACAAATCTGCATCATTCATCTTTTCGTCCGACAAGAAATCGACAGTGATAGCAGCGGGCAAATTATTTTAACTCCAGTAGTCCGAAAACAATGGCTAAGATAGACAATACGTATCTTACTTTCATGTTACATTTTTTTCAGATTTGCTATACAGAAGAGGTATACAACGTAAACTCGGAAAAACGATTTCGTCTCGGATGTGCGAGAACCTCAGTAAGAATATTCGCTTTACTCGATATGCAACGTTTTTCACGTGAATCATATTAAATGTCATCACTTACAGATATTATATGTGTTATATATATGAATCAGTATGTAGTACAATGTATTCCAACCAATTATAATAATACGTGTGCTATTATACATCAGAGTTGCAGATCGCCGCCACCCGTCCTTGTTGGAAAGCGCGGCGACATCTCCCAGCGACAGACCAACTCACTACCACTAACAACCTCTTACTGTTCCAAGTGCTGCTCGGGCGAGAACTGCAACAGACAATTGTGTAATGGAAGTAAGTTAAACGTTAACAAAAATATCAAGTAAAATAACCAATAAGCAAACACAAGATCAATACTGAAAACGTAAGTAAAGTATCAGAAAAACTAAAATTTAATATTCATATTTGCTATATATTATGCAGTACATTAATTTACTAATACAAATGAATTAAACGGGTTCGGAAGCAATTGACATTTTTCTTTTATGCGTTTAGGCATATTAAGGTGATGGTTTTGTTGAAATAACACTAGATATGAGATTTTACGAAAGAGCCTTAGAAGCTTTTTCTGAGAGCCTTGGCGGGTGAAGTTAAAGAAAATGAAAACAAATTAATGAATAAATCCGAAACGAGCTTTATAACATATTTTAAAGTAAAAATATTGAGAACATTATCAAATGGATGCAGTGGTTTTTTGCCGCCATAATTTAATTCATAGTCATGTCATGTCATCACAAAAGATGTCGGACTGGCATAACCATTTAGTGACATACATTTAAAAACATTACATTGGCAACTTCACCGGATACCACGCCGTTTATGTAATAAAATTGCATGTGTATAACGTCTTTGTAGAATGTACATGATTTCCAGATCTAAGATTAACCTTACATTTAAATATGTCCCAGATCTAAGATTAACCTCACCTATAAATATGTCCCAAATCTAAGATTAACTTTACCTATCAATATGTCCCAGATCACAGATTAAACTTACCTATAAATATGTCCCAGATCTAAGATTAACCTTACCTGTAAATATGTCCCAGATCTAAGACTAACCTTACCTAGTCCCAGATCTAAGATTAACCTTACCTATAAATATGTCCCAGATCTAAGATTAACCTTACCTATAAATATGTCCCAGATCTAAGATTAACCTTACCTATAAATATGTCCCAGATCTCAGATTAACCTTACCTATAAATATGTCCCGGATCTAAGATTAACCTTACCTATAAATATGTCCCGGATCTAAGATTAACCTTACCTATAAATATGTCCCAGATCTAAGATTAACCTTACCTATAAATATGTCCCAGATCTAAGATTAACCTTACCTATAAATATGTCCCAGATCTAAGATTAACTTTACCTATAAATATGTCCCAGATCTAAGATTAACCTTACCTATAAATATGTCCCAGATCTAAGATTAACCTTACCTATAAAAATGTCCCGTTTGTCTTACAGCTGACACCGGTACCGACCTCCTGATTCCTCCTGCCCTACTTGTGTGTTTTGACTACGACGAGGTAGCCTGCCGACAACTCATCGCTAACGACCCTGCTCCGTGTTTTGACAAAAAGATTAAGAATATGTTGTGTCCCCGAACGTGCGGGACATGCAGTATGTACATTTCTTACATTTAGTAGACAATACTTTTACCCGGTTACTGGGAAATGAAATAAATACAAACGGTTATAAATAAACAACATACACGTTATCTAATAAATTGTCAATTGTTCATTAATTTACATACTTGCTCTTTGTAATTGGCATTAAGAAAGACTTTTTTAACATAATATCCCATTTTTTGGTCAAAAAGATTGAAATTAATACTTAAAACAATATCGTGTTGTTCTAAGCATTTCGATGTCACGACTTTCATTCTGAATTTACACACATTTGGTCCCAAGCATCACTGACGAGCCCTTTAAAGGACGGAATAGCTATATAATGCAGTTTTATTTCATCATAATTTACTTTATCTTTTGTTAAATCTATATTTAAATTCACCTTTTACACGTGTGTGCCTGTCAGAATGTGCATCCTACTGATGACGTGTTGTTTCAGCTGGGGGTGGTCCAGGCATCGTTGTGGGGTCTACAGGTAAGTAGATAATGTCACTGTATTGTGTGGGGTCTACAGGTAGATACTGTAACTGTATTGTGTGGGGTCTACAGGTAGATAATGTAACTGTATTGTGTGGGGTCTACAGGTAGATAATATAACTGTATTGTGTGGGGTTTACAGGTAGATACTGTAACTGTATTGTGTGGGGTCTACAGGTAGATACTGTAACTGTATTGTGTGGGGTCTACAGGTAGATAATGTAACTGTATTGTGTGGGGTCGACAGGTAGATCATGTAACTGTATTGTGTGGGGTCTACAGGTAGATAATGTAACTGTATTGTGTGGGGTCTACAGGTAGATACTGTAACTGTATTGTGTGGGGTCTACAGGTAGATACTGTAACTGTATTGTGTGGGGTCTACAGGTAGATAATGTCACTGTATTGTGTGGGGTCTACAGGTAGATACTGTAACTGTATTGTGTGGGGTCTACAGGTAGATACTGTAACTGTATTGTGTGGGGTCTACAGGTAGATAATGTTACTGTATTGTGTGGGGTCTACAGGTAGATAATGTCACGGTATTGTGTGGGGTAGATACTGTAACTGTATTGTGTGGGGTCTACAGGTATATAATGTAACTGTATTGTGTTGGGTCTACAGGTAGATACTGTAACTGTATTGTGTGGGGTCTACAGGTAGATACTGTAACTGTATTGTGTGGGGTCTACAGGTAGATACTGTAACTGTATTGTTTGGGGTCTACAGGTAGATAATGTCACTGTATTGTGTGGGGTCTACAGGTAGATAATGTCACTGTATTGTGTGGGGACTACAGGTAGATACTGTAACTGTATTGTGTGGGGTATACAGGTAGATAATGTCACTGTATTGTGTGGGGTCTACAGGTCGATAATGTAACTGTATTGTGTGGGGTCTACAGGTAGATAATGTAACTGTATTGTGTGGGGTATACAGGTAGATAATGTAACTGTATTGTGTGGGGTCTACAGGTAGATAATGTAACTGTATTGTGTGGGGTCTACAGGTAGATAATGTCACTGTATTGTGTGGGGTCTACAGGTAGATAATATAACTGTATTGTGTGGGGTCTACAGGTAGATAATGTAACTGTATTGTGTGGGGTCTACAGGTAGATAATATAACTGTATTATGTGGGGTCTACAGGTAGATAATGTAACTGTATTGTGTGGGGTCTACAGGTAGATAATGTCACTGTATTGTGTGGGGTCTACAGGTAGATAATATAACTGTATTGTGTGGGGTGTACAGGTAGATAATATAACTGTATTGTGTGGGGTGTACAGGTAGATAATGTAACTGTATTGTGTGGGGTATACAGGTAGATAATGTCACTGTATTGTGTGGGGTCTACAGGTAGATAATGTAACTGTATTGTGTGGGGTCTACAGGTAGGAAGATAATGTAACTGTATTGTGTGGGGTCTACAGGTAGATAATATAACTGTATTGTGTGGGGTCTACAGGTAGATACTGTCACTGTATTGTGTGGGGTCTACAGGTAGATAATGTAACTGTATTGTGTGGGGTCTACAGGTAGATAATGTCACTGTATTGTGTGGGGTCTACAGGTAGATAATGTAACTGTATTGTGTGGGGTCTACAGGTAGGAAGATAATGTAACTGTATTGTGTGGGGTCTACAGGTAGATACTGTAACTGTATTGTGTGGGGTCTACAGGTAGATAATGTTACTGTATTGTGTTTAGAGTTATAATTATTATCTCCTTATTATGTAATGTGATAAAATACACTGATGTCCTGCTAGTCAAACGATACAATAGTGACATAAACACTTACTGAAGTAATTATATCTCTATAAATATATTAGTTAATAATCTCTAGCACGATACATGTTTCTAATGACACAATTATGAGCATTCATATTTAGATCGTCACAAAATGTGACGTTAGGTCACTTTGAAATCATACATTGAGTTTTTTTTATCTGTTTCCCCTTTGTAAACAGATTTTTTGATGTAAAATGATAGCTTGGTGTATGTTTCAGCAACACCGGGACAAGTACCAGGGAAGACTCCGAGCCCGGGTAAGTAGAAGGGATAAACCAACCAGTTGTTTTTTCCATAGACTTCAGTGTTAATGTTTGGAGTATATTATTAAAATTCTAAAATTCAATTTGGAAATTATTATCTATCACAAAACTTTAGGGTCTCATATAACACTTACTAAAAAACTATCTTTTCCAAGGTAGCCATTTTGAAATTGGGTGAATTCCGTAGTAAAAATTCTAAGAAATCTGAAATGTTCACCTGTTAATAATTATGATCTGAACTTTTGAAAAAAAAAATGAATAAGTAAATAAGTAAATCTGTCTTACCAAATTTATATCAGCATAACCTTTGAGCATGTACCTTTCGGGCTACATATATATTTTGGAATTTCAACATATACTGGCCAATCGGTGGCTGCCAAATATTTTATCCCCTGATCGACTTTGTATACACAGGAGAAAGTTTCAAAAGTCTATTTTTCGATTGGTTGGTTGTTCCCTTGTAACTTACTATACAAGATCATACTGGTCCCTTGTTACCTGGTAGAAATGAGGAGGCGTTCCGTTTCGCCGAACGTGCATGGCTAAATTTGGCTGAAAGAACTGAAAAAACTGAACCCCCGAGCCTTCATCCGGTCCCGCGTATACAATTATACGTATGTGCGGCTAAGTATTAGTAAAAGGTTTATACTCCCACAAATTGCTTGAAAATTGTTTATTAACATACAACGGTGGAGTGTAAATGTTAGGAAGCATTTCAGGAAAATAAAAGCGATCAAAAGCTAAATGGCAATAGATATTTAACAGTGTCTTCAGTAATAACAAATTTATTTCACGAGTGTCACTAATATTTTGATATCTTTCACGAGTGCTTATCAAAATATAAGCCACATGAGTGAAACATATTTGGTATTACTGAAGATACTGTTTGATATTCTGTTTATTTCATTTTATAGCAAAATAAATTAATCTCCCCCAGAATTCAGTTCGGTCCACTGTCAACAGCTCACAAATGTATGCCAAATCGTGACGTTATGTATTCTATCTTCCATTATGACGTCATATAATATGACAGAGAGCTATATGCAAATTTTAATTTTCCCTATTGTCGTTTGTAAGCAGTGCCGTGATTGGTCAGTTTAAAGTAGTATTAGATGCTGTGTTTATTTCGTTGAATTGTCCTGTCGCAAACACATTGTTATGGCATCTCTACGAATCTATAATACAGGCGTTGACGCTATGGTAATATTTCACAGTGAAATGTGATCGTATAAATACGTTTTCCTACTTCATCAGTTTCGACGGTAAAGCCAGGTAAATATTTAGTTTTTTTTTTTTTTTTCTTCTTTCCGAGCTAGGTTGGTGTGTTGATGAAGATGTGTTTAGTGACATATTACATAGAGTAGTTTTACTAACAGGAGTGATTGATGTAAATATAGAATATTACATCAGTGGCTGTATTATGTAATTTGAAATTCATTTAGTTATTTTAATATTTCGACATGCCTTGAGTCATTAATTATCTAATGAGTTAAATAATTTGACATGCCCCGCTAGTCATCAATTATCAAGCAGGTTTGAGATTTTCCCCATGTTATAGCCACAAGTGTAATATTCTGTTATATACATACGTCGTATTTTATAGCCAATCTCTTTGTTTATGTAAAAGACCCTTTATTTATATATAGTATATATGCTAAAGGGCTAGTAATGAAAGATAACACGTATTAGTCTATGTCTAAATAACATGTACCAAAATTGTTTTATATAACATGTGCCGGGGTAGATGTTTATAATGTAACAGGCGAGATTTATATATCATATACCAGACTAGTTTTGTATTGCATGTACTTGAGTCGATTTATATAGCACGTACATGTACATGTACTAGAGTAGATTTATATAGCACGTACATGAGTAGATTTATATAGCACGTACATGTACTAGAGTAGATTTATATAGCACGTACATGTACTATAGTAGATTTATATAGCACGTACATGTACTATAGTAGATTTATATAGCACGTACATGAGTAGATTTATATAGCACGTACATGTACTATAGTAGATTTATATAGCACGTACATGAGTAGATTTATATAGCACGTACATGTACTAGAGTATATTTATATAGCACGTACATGAGTAGATTTATGTAGCACGTACATGTACTAGAGTAGATTTATATAGCACGTACATGTACTAGAGTAGATTTATATAGCACGTACATGTACTAGAGTAGATTTATATAGCACATACATGTACTATAGTAGATTTATATAGCACGTACATGAGTAGATTTATATAGCACGTACATGTACTATAGTATATTTATATAGCACGTACATGAGTAGATTTATATAGATCGTACCTGTACTATAGTAGATTTATATAGCACGTACATGAGTAGATTTATATAGCACGTACATGTACTAGAGTAGATTTATATAGCACGTACATGTACTAGAGTAGATTTATATAGCACGTACATGTACTATAGTAGATTTATATAGCACGTACATGTACTATAGTAGATTTATATAGCACGTACATGTACTATAGTAGATTTATATAGCACGTACATGAGTAGATTTATATAGCACGTACATGTACTATAGTAGATTTATATAGCACGTACATGAGTAGATTTATATAGCACGTACATGTACTAGAGTATATTTATATAGCACGTTCATGTACTAGAGTAGATTTATATAGCACGTACATGTACTAGAGTAGCTTTATATAGCACGTACACGTACTATAGTAGATTTATATAGCACGTACATGTACTATAGTAGATTTATATAGCACGTACATGAGTAGATTTATATAGCACGTACATGTACTAGAGTAGATTTATATTGCACATATATGTACTAGAGTAGATATATATAGTACGTACATGTACTATAGTAGATTTATATAGCACGTACATGAGTAGATTTATATAGCACGTACATGTACTAGAGTAGATATATATAGCACGTACATGTACTATAGTAGATTTATATAGCACGTACATGTACTATAGTAGATTTATATAGCACGTACATGAGTAGATTTATATAGCACGTACATGTACTAGAGTAGATTTATATTGCACATATATGTACTAGAGTAGATATATATAGTACGTACATGTACTATAGTAGATTTATATAGCACGTACATGAGTAGATTTATATAGCACGTACATGTACTAGAGTAGATATATATAGCACGTACATGTACTATAGTAGATTTATATAGCACGTACATGTACTATAGTAGATTTATATAGCACGTACATGAGTAGATTTATATAGCACGTACATGTACTAGAGTAGATTTATATAGCACGTACATGTACTAGAGTAGATTTATATAGCACGTACATGTACTAGAGTAGATTTATATTGCACATATATGTACTAGAGTAGATATATATAGTACGTACATGTACTATAGTAGATTTATATAGCACGTACATGAGTAGATTTATATAGCACGTACATGTACTAGAGTAGATATATATAGCACGTACATGTACTATAGTAGATTTATATAGCACGTACATGTACTATAGTAGATTTATATAACACGTACATGTACTAGAGTAGATTTATATAGCACGTACATGTACTAGAGTAGATTTATATAGCACGTACATGTACTAGAGTAGATTTATATAGCACGTACATGTACTATAATAGATTTATATAGCACGTACATGTACTAGAGTAGAGTTATATAGCACGTACATGTACTATAGTAGATTTATATAGCACGTACATGTACTATAGTAGATTTATATAGCACGTACATAAGTAGATTTATATAGCACGTACATGTACTAGAGTAGATTTATATAACACGTACATGTACTAGAGTAGATTTATATAGCACGTACATGTACTAGAGTAGATTTATATAGCACGTACATGTACTAGAGTAGATTTATATAGCACGTACATGTACTATAGTAGATTTATATAGCACGTACATGTACTATAGTAGATTTATATAGCACGTACATGTACTAGAATAGATTTATATAGCACGTACATGAGTAGATTTATATAGCACGTACATGTACTAGAGTAGATTTATATAGCACGTACACGTACTATAGTAGATTTATATAGCACGTACATGTACTATAGTAGATTTATATAGCACGTACATGTACTAGAGTAGATTTATATAGCACGTACTAGGTAAATTTTATATAATGTAACAGTCTAGTTGATATATGATGGACTAGACTATTTTAATATAACATGTATTAGACTAGTTCGATGTAACATGTGCTTGGCTAGTTGTATATACATTTGTATTATGTACTTAACTAGTTTAATATAACATGTACTAGACTAGTTTAATATAACATGTATCAGACTAGTTTTACATAATATGTACTAGACTAGTTTGATATATATTACGTACGAGACAACTTTATTATAGCATGTTCTAGACTACAATGTAGTTTGATTTAGCATGTTCTATGCTGGTTTAATATAACATGTACTAGACTAGTTTGATATAACATATACTTAACTAGTTAAATATAACATGTACTAGACTAATTTAATATAACATGTACTACACTAGTTTAATATAACATGTACCAGACTAGTTTAATATAACATGTACTGAACTAGTTTAATATAACATACACTGGACTAGTTTAATATAACATGTACTTCACTAGTTTAATATAACATGTACTTAGCTAGTTTGATATAATATGTACTGGACTAGTTTAATATAATATGTACTAGACTAGTTTAATATAACATGTACTACACTAGTTTAATATAACATGTACTGGACTAGTTTAATATAACATGTACTAGACTAGTTTAATATAACATGTACTACACTAGTTTAATATAACATGTACTGCACTAGTTTAATATAACATGTACTGGACTAGTTTAATATAACATGTACTGGACTAGTTTAATATAATATGTACTGGACTAGTTTGATATAACATGTACTTAACTTGTTTAATATAACATGTACTAGACCAGTTTAATATAACATGTACTAGACTAGTTTAATATAACATGTACTACACTAGTTTAATATAACATGTACTGGACTAGTTTAATATAACATGTACTAGACTAGTTTAATATAACATGTACTACACTAGTTTAATATAACATGTACTGGACTAGTTTGATATAACATGTACTAGGTTAGTTTAATATAACAAGCACTGGACTAGTTTAATATAACATGTACTGGACTAGTTTAATATAACATGTACTACACTAGTTTAATATAACATGTACTGGACTAGTTTAATATAACATGTACTAGACTAGTTTAATATAACATGTACTACACTAGTTTAATATAACATGTACTGGACTAGTTTGATATAACATGTACTAGGTTAGTTTAATATAACAAGCACTGGACTAGTTTAATATAACATGTACTAGGCTAGTTTAATATAACATGTACTGGACTAGTTTAATATAACATGTACTGGACTAGTTTAATATAATATGTACTTTACTAGTTTAATATAACATGTACTACACTAGTTTAATATAACAAGTACTGGACTAGTTTAATATAACATGTACTACACTAGTTTAATATAACAAGCACTGGACTAGTTTAATATAACATGTACTAGACTAGTTTAATATAACATGTACTGGACTAGTTTAATATAACATGTACTGGACTAGTTTAATATAACAATCACTGGACTAGTTTAATATAACATGCACTACACTAGTTTAATATAACATGTACTGGACTAGTTTAATATAACATGTACTGGACTAGTTTAATATAACATGTACTGGACTACTTTAATATAACATGTACTACACTAGTTTAATATGACATGTACTACACTAGTTTAATATAACAAGCACTGGACTAGTTTAATATAACATGTACTAGACTAGTTTAATATAACATGTACTGGACTAGTTTAATATAACATGTACTGGACTAGTTTAATATAACATGTACTGGACTAGTTTAATATAACATGTACTGGACTAGTTTAATATAACATGTACTGGACTAGTTTGATATAACATGTACTGGACTAGTTTAACATAACATGTACTACACTAGTTTAATATAACATGTACTACACTAGTTTAATATAACATGTACTACACTAGTTTAATATAACATGTACTACACTAGTTTAATATAACATGTACTACACTAGTTTAATATAACATGTACTAGACTAGTTTGATATAACATGTACTGGACTAGTTTAATATAACAAGCACTGGACTAGTTTAATATAACATGTACTGGACTAGTTTAATATAACAATCACTGGACTAGTTTAATATAACATGCACTACACTAGTTTAATATAACATGTACTGGACTAGTTTAATATAACATGTACTAGACTAGTTTAATATAACATGTACTGGACTACTTTAATATAACATGTACTACACTAGTTTAATATGACATGTACTAGACTAGTTTAATATAACATGTACTGGACTAGTTTAATATAACAAGCACTAGACTAGTTTAATATAACATGTACTAGACTAGTTTAATATAACATGTACTAGACTAGTTTAATTTAACATGTACTACACTAGTTTAATATAACATGTACTGGACTAGTTTAATATAACAAGCACTAGACTAGTTTAATATAACATGTACTAGACTAGTTTAATATAACATGTACTGGACTAGTTTAATATAACATGTACTGGACTAGTTTAATATAACATGTACTGGACTAGTTTAAGATAACAAGCACTGGACTAGTTTAATATAACATGTACTGGACTAGTTTAATATAACAAGCACTACACTAGTTTAATATAACATGTACTACACTAGTTTAATATAACATGTACTAGACTAGTTTAATATAACATGTACTGGACTAGTTTAATATAACATGTACTGGACTAGTTTAATATAACAAGCACTGGACTAGTTTAATATAACATGTACTAGACTAGTTTAATATATTATGTACTACACTAGTTTAATATAACATGTACTACACTAGTTTAATATAACATGTACTGGACTAGTTTAATATAACATGTACTGGACTAGTTTAATATAACATGTACTGGACTAGTTTAATATAACAAGCACTGGACTAGTTTAATATAACATGTACTAGACTAGTTTAATATATTATGTACTACACTAGTTTAATATAACATGTACTACACTAGTTTAATATAACATGTACTGGACTAGTTTAATATAACATGTACTGGACTAGTTTAATATAACATGTACTGGACTAGTTTAATATAACATGTACTACACTAGTTTGATATAACCTGTACTGGCCTAGTTTAATATAACATGTACTGGACTAGTTTAATATAACATGTACTGGACTAGTTTAATATAACATGTACTGGACTAGTTTAATATAACAAGCACTGGACTAGTTTAATATAACATGTACTGGACTAGTTTAATATAACATGTACTGGACTAGTTTAATATAACATGTACTACACTAGTTTAATATAACATGTACTGGACTAGTTTAATATAACATATACTGGACTAGTTTAATATAACATGTACTGGACTAGTTTAATATAACAAGCACTGGACTAGTTTAATATAACATGTACTGGACTAGTTTAATATAACATGTACTGGACTAGCTTAATATAACAAGCACTGGACTAGTTTAATATAACATGTACTGGACTAGTTTAATATAACAAACACTGGACTAGTTTAATATAACATGTACTGGACTAGTTTAATACAACATGTACTAGAATAGATTCATATAATATGTACTTAACTAGTTTTTATATATCATGAACTAGAATAGTTTATGAAACATTTACTAAGCTTATTTAATGTAGCATGTACTAGCCTATAATTAGTTTTGTATATAATCGACTAGTCTAGCTTGATATATCATTGACTAGACTTCAATTATACATATTATATACAGTAACGTCTTTGATTTCGATGGCTCATTTTTGCAGCATGTATTGCCACAATGTTTAAAAGGGCGAAAATCTGAAAAATTATAAAACGGATAATAACCTACTGTTTTAAACTTTTTTGAAAGGTGTCAATTGAACTCTATGATATATTATCTGTCTTTTAATTACTAGGCTCGTGTGTGGACATTGGTGACCGCTGTGGTATCGATGCTGCGACGACAACATTGATCTGCAATATCTCACCACAGTTGTGTCAAAAGACTTGTGGAATTTGTGGAGGTCGGTTCTTGAATTATTCTTTTTTTAATGTCTTACTTATTTCCTTCACAAAACCATATAACTTTTTTGTTTGTTTTTGTAGTTTAATTTATTTCTTTCGTTCATTGATACACCCACAGGTTCTACGCTAAAACCAGGTAAATATTTCTCTTTCCTTTTCTACCCTTTCGTTGTAACTATAATGATTGATTTTTATCATTAACAACAGTGTTACTCAGGACACCAATAACAGACTCCAGCAAGTTGTTTAGGTGCTTTAAGCTTACATTGTATATAATTAAGAAAACAAAATATTTTAATAATAATATCAGTGTAGTATTGCAACACCGTCGCTTTGACATTTCAATTAGCGTCCAGATATTTTTGAATATATACAGCTACAAATGTTAAATCCTTGTAATAAAAACATGTTTACATCATAGTTTTTATTTATATACACGCAGCTTCTACGGCTCAACCAGGTAAAGTATTTTTTTTTTTTTTAACTTTTTCATTCCATCCACTGAAAGAATATTGATTGTTCTCTAGAACAACTCCAACACCTAACTACCAGATCACTAATTACCAGTCCCTGTATCTAGATGAACAGCTACATATCGCCTTAAAGTATCGACGAAGACTGATTAATGGCTTGGAGTGTTTCAGTTGTTCCGATTGTAATTTTCAAAAACTACTTCTCTTGAACAGTTCCAACATAAAACAACTACATAAATTGTCATTATCAGTGTCAGCATCTGCATCAATAGCTGTCCATATCCTTAGAGAATCGAACGTTTTGTTGTTCCATTAATGATTCTTAAAAGCTACTTCTCTCGAAGCGTTTTAACATGAAATCTCTCCGTCGCTAATTTTCATTTTCAGTGTCAGCTTCTGTATCAATATCTCACCATATCCTTATATTATCGGGAGTATTTTAATTGCTCCATCAATGATTCTAAAAACAACTTCTTCTCTCGAACAGCTCCAACATGTAACGACCCGATCAGTGATTGCCAGTGTAAGTACCTGGATGAACAGTTACACATCTGTGACGATCCTGACCCACAGGTGAAGATGTTCTGTTGTTATTACTGTAGCAAGAAGCGCCATACATACACGTGTCCAGACAACCAATGTGATACCATAGAACAACAGGAGTTTGACAGGTATTTATAGATTTACGTATATTTATAGATTCCTAACTATTTATAGACTAACTAATTACTGTTTGACAGGTATTTATAGATTTACATATATTTATAGATACCTAACTTTTTATATTTTTTTAATTACTGTTGGACAGGTATATATAGATTTTGTAGGTATTATAAAGGTTTGGCACGATTTATAGATTTCCAGCTATTGCAGATTTCTCAATTACAGTTTGACTGGCATTTATAGGTTTAAAAGTTGGACTATCAAACAGTATTTTATATGTTCAATATAAGGTAATGATTCTGTTTTACATATAATCTGTGTTATATTTAAACCTTTTTTTGATATAACATTAATAAATTGTTATTCGGTTGAATTCCACATTATCGTTATTCCTTTTGCAAACATGACATGAACATCAGATCGTTATTGAAGTGACTAAGCGAAAGAAACTTTATCGTGACATATATTACATAAACATTTACATGTATTGACCAGTCTTTACACCTAACTGATGAGCGACAGAGCGGAGTTATAATGATTATATAATGTTGACAAATATTGACCAAACTTTGCACCAAAAATGACAACTCGCTTTATTCGAACACTCGGATAACTCGAAGTTTTCTCGTGGTCCCGTCGAGTTCGAGTTAACAAAGTTCCACTGTACATGTATAGAACGAGTTTGACAGGTATTTTTAGATTTGTAACTATAGAACGAGAGTTTGACAGGTATTTTTTAGATTTGTAACTATAGAACGAGTTTGACAGGTATTTTTAGATTTATAACTACAGAACAGTAGTTTGACATATGCCACGAATATTTAGGCGAATACATACATGTATATCAAATTATTGAACGAGTTACATAAATTTCATATGACATAGCCACGAGTGTAAGATTCTATTTATCACAGAACTACTATTTATGAGAATATAAGCAAAAAACTTTCAATTTTTGTTTCTATATAGGACAAGCGGAATCCGGCTCGGATAAGACGTTTCCGTCTACTTAGACAAGGATTAGACGTCATATATTTATTATGCATTTATGAAATGACAATTTATTTGTGGGTTTTTTTCATGAATAGCTGACTTAATCAATAAATCCCATTACTTTATCGTTACAGAATCCAGAAACTCGGTATCAGCATCACATGCCACAGCGACATCCATATTAAGTAGAAATTGATTGTTTAGTGTCTGAAAACACGAAATAGAATTATTTTTATATACTGGGACTCATGGTGTTCTTTTTATTATTAATTATATGAATTTGATTCTTTTCTGGTTGTTTGTTTGTTTGCTGAGTCTATCACCCCGTGATATCTCGTTTTTGTCGAGGGGTCTCCTTGTAGTAGTTGGTGACCACCTTTCAATGAACAACATAAAAATGGCCCGTCGCATGCCATCCAGAGCAATAAGAGTAAAGTGTCTTACCCAACGACCAAACCGAGACAACACAAGCCGGCCCTTTTTTTCTCAGCTTCCTGAAAAACACAAACCGGCACGGGTAGGGAGCGTTGGACCACGCACCTCGCTTCTTTACCCGAGATCACTTGGCCGGTACTCTAGCCGAATGAGCTATTACAGCGCCCTTTCCTGAGGTAACGTGGCCGGCGCTCTAACCGACTGAGCTATGTCGGTCCCCTCACCCGAGATTACGTGGCCGGCACTCTAACCGACTGAGTTATTGCGGCCCCCTTACCTGAGGTAACGTGGCCGGCTCTCTAACCAACTGAGCTACTGTGGCCCCCTCACCTGAGGTTATGTGGTCTAAGCGACGGAGCTATTGCGGTCATCTAACATGAGGTTACTTGCACGTGGCTGGTGCTCTGACCGAGATATTGCGGCCCCGTCATCTGAGGTTACGTGGCCGACACCCTAAACTACACTAATATACTTGTACACGATTCCTTAGTGTATTGCATCGAAACAAACAGGGTCTGGTTTTATCAGCATTCCTTATCTTACGGCAATTCCTTATTGCATTAATCATTTCACCCCTACTGACAATATTGGACTTCATATGATGAATGAATGGCAGAGTCCACTAATGTTTCTGAAGGTTGTAAGGGTTAAATGAAATAATTGCGGAAATTTTCTCTAATTCTGTTATTCTTTTCAAATTTTAAGTGAATTGATTTCCTTCAGTTAGACGGTGTCGATGAAAACACTGCCTTGGAAATTTCGTGAGATATCGTACCTGTTTCCCACCAGAAGGACAAAACGGCTGTATGATATCCCTAATATATATGACGATTCTTTGAACGAGCGAAAGCTGAATGATGTCCCCAATATCATATAGAATTAATGACGAGTCTTGGAAAAACTAAACAGCTTTATGATGTCCTTAACATTACTGACGAGTCTTGGAAAAACGAAACAGCTGTATGATGTCCCTAACATTTCTGACGAGTCTTGGAAAAACGAAAGAGCTTTATGATGTCACTAACATTTTTTAGGAGTCATGAAAGGACGAAACAGCTGTATGATGTCCCTAATATTACTAATGACTCTTGGATGGTCGAAACAGCTGTATGTATGACATGTACATACTTTTATGAAACTAAAGTCTTGTTTAACATTTAGGAAAACAGCTCTTATAAGCTATATTTCAAATCAATGCTATACCCCTTCAACTTTGAAATCGTGAATCACGGCAATAGTCTCGCGCCTCAAGTAGAGGCAGCCTTGTTTGCAAAGTCGTTTTCTACAAGTCAAGATCTGAATAATTTCTTTCTTGTCAAAACAAATTACTGTAAGTCAATTTTGTGATTTTTTTCAATTCTCAATTTAAGTCACTACAAGCTACAGAATTTCCATAGTTTGTATACATAAAACCAAACGACAAAGCAAAACAGATCCAACATATGTACCAAATAAGCAAAAGGTAAACTACAACAATTGTACAAAAAAAGAAATATTCATTACCATAAATAGTTCCCTTGCTTTGAATAATGTAATGCATTAAATATCAATCTCGTTTTACTTTTAATTTAATTTTAATATAAATTTCTCAAATTAATCACTTGATTTTTCTTTCTTTCGTTTTTTACTTTTCTTCTTTTTTGTCTTTGTGTCATCTTGTAAATCATTATTTAATGGAGTCTCATCCTCAAAGGACTGTCTTTTTAAATCTTTCTTTTTCTTCTTTTTTGAATCGTTATCACTAAGCTCAGTCTCACACACATCAGACTTCTGTTTTTTGTCTTTCTTTTTCCTCTTATTTGATCCCCTATCACAATCATTGTCCTCAACCACAATATCAGATATCTCTATACTCTTCCTCTTCTTTTCTTTCTTTTTCTTCTTTCTTGTGTCTGTATCATCCTCCATAGTCTCTGAAGTCTCGTCACACCTTTGCTTTTTATGGTTACAAATTGAATCTGTGTCTATGGCCTCCTCTGCTGAGACACACTCCAAGTCCTCCTTTTCCCTTTTACGTTTCTTCCTTTCTGATTTGTCCTTCTTTCCTTTCTTCTTTATTTCCTTTGGACTACAATCATTCTGTAGTATGTCATTATCTTCTCCATTCTGAATTTTATCTTCAGTAACATTTTCTCTTTCTTTCACTTTGGTTTTTCCAGTTTTGTATTTAGCCAATAACAAAGCTTCTTGTTCTTCAATTCGTGCTAATTTTCCATTCAACTTGTGACCATGTCTGGCAGCCCTGTAGACAAAAAAGATTGATTTTGAGTTCAATTACTGTTTTGTTTTTATATTGATATCATCTATTGTGTTTACAAACATATAAAATTAAAGACAATAATACTGTACATAGAAGATCTAGCATGAGTGGCTATGTCATATGGAATTTATTAAATGAGTTCAATAATTTGTTATGCCACGAGCCTTTAGGTGACTTGCATATTAAATTATTGAACGAGTTTGATAAATTTCCTATGACATAGCCACAAATGTAAGATTCTATTTATCACATAACGTCTATTCATGAGACTATAAGCAAAACCATTTTTCAATTTCTGTTTCTATGTGATTAAAGACAGGCGAAATCCAGCTTTAACTAGATGGGACTTTACGGCTACCCGGACAATCATACGACGTTACATATTAATTATGAAGTCACAATAGTGATATTACATATGTGTCTAACGATATTTATGACATGGCCGTATGACATGGCAGACAGGGCCAGTTATGAGATAAATGGATGTTGTTGTACATGTAATGTGAGTTTACAGTAAACAGATTGAGCTGACTTACTTGTGACCCGTCATTCCACCACAAGCCTTTAGGAGCTCAGCATCATCTATGTCCTGTATCCTAAGAAATAAACACCAACATTTTAAACCTTACACAGAACTGGAATCTTCTCCTAACTGAGAGCATCATGAGCTTCAGTCTCCCTAACTCTCACTCAAGGTCACCATTCTAATACAGGTTAAAGAGAAATTCCAACTAGTCTGATCTAGTAAGATGACATAGCTATACACTTCACATTTACACTATGCCCTCCTGAACAAAGGTTTTCTCCCAAAAAACATCCACATCCCATGTTCTTTAGCTTTAGCCTTACAATCTCCTATAGCTTTCATTTGGAGTGGCAAACACTACCAAATCTGACAAAAGTCTGAGTAACGAAAATACCCTGAAAAATGTTTGGGCTAGCTAGCCGCCCAAACATTTGTCTCCAGACAGACAAGAACAGTTAACGGAAGACTGCAGGACAAAGGAAAGGCACCAAGGGAGATAACTCTTGAAAAAGAGGAGATGAAGTTATAACCCGTTGTTACATGAACCACAAATCGCGGCAAAGTGTCTACCTAAACGGCCAAGATTGGATTTAATGCACATCAAAGTCTCCTTTGATTAACATTGGCAATATGTGATGAATTCATGTAATCAACAACTATGTGACTAACCTTGCTGGTTTTGTTTCCTCTTCACTTTCCTCATCCTCAGAATCCTCCACATTAGTAGCCTCGTAATTTCCATTGGATAGTGTTGCACCCTGGTTAAAGACAAACATGTATATGACTATGATGAAGTGTTGCACCCTGGACAAACATGTATATGACTATGATGAAGTGTTACACCCTGGACAAACATGTATATGACTATGAAGAAGTGTCACACCCTGGACAAACATGTATATGACTATGATGAAGTGTCACACCCTGGACAAACATGTATATGACTATGATGAAGAGTCACACCCTGGACAAACATGTATATGACTATGATGAAGTGTCACACCCTGGACAAACATGTATATGACTATGATGAAGAGTCACACCCTGGACAAACATGTATATGATTATGATGAAGTGTTGCAAGAGATGTAGTGTTGTTTCTGGATAAAGACAAGCATGTATATGATTATGATGCAGTACCGATCCTTTTATAGATAAAGTTCATAATGATGAGATTTTAAGCCCTGTTAGCCAACAAAAATATTTCAGATTTCCCAAAATCTCAATTTTACTCATTAAAATTGTCTTAGTATGTTACATATTCACCAGTTTTCTTTCAAAAGGAAACAAAAAACCTCCAAGCACTTTAAGAAAAATATTTGCTAACTATACTCACCTTGAGAAATTTGCCATACAGCATGGCTTTATTGTCAAAAGTTTTTGTGGTAGTCGTGGATATCCGTTTGGTGTCCTTTGATTTATTCACCTTCACACCATCCTTTACAACAAAAGTACATCATTAATACAGGCTTTTAGAACTTGTCACCAGTATAACACGCTATTAGAATGTAAAGGGTGTGAAGATGTTTTGTTTCAATATCAATTACAATTGATCAGATGATACTGGTCGTATTTCCGACATCGCTGTTGTCTAAAAAAACATCACGGCTTCTTTACGAAAACAACCCCTTTTGGGCCTCATTTAAATTAAATGCGAAACTCAGGCTTCTAGCTCTACTTGCATTGAGAAGATAAACGAACCGACACGCTTCAATGATGTGTGGCATTGTTTCATAATTGTCGTGTTGATTATACACTAGGCCTTCCGTCATAATGCCCCCTTGGGATATATATTGGATACCTGTACAAATCACCTACGTAGGTCCCGAGACAATAAGGCTTCACACAATACCCGTCACAGTTGTTGTTTCACGGTTGACTGGCCTGACCTCGTGTCATAATCGCTCAGGTAAGGCCGGTTTTCAGAAGTAATTTTTGGTATATTTTAACAGGAACCGGACACAAAATCAGTCCGGTGTTCGGAATTCAGAGGGATCGGTATTAGAACATTCTGGCTTAATCTGGCTATTAGAGAATTCTCACTTAATCTGGCTATTAGAACTTTCTGACTTAATCTGGCTATTAGAGCGTTCTGACTTAATCCGGCTATTAGAACGTTCTGACTTAATCTAACTATTAGAATGTTCTGACTTAATCTGGCTATTAGAACGTTCTGACTTAATCTGGCTATTAGAGCGTTCTGACTTAATCTGGCTATTAGAACGTTCTGACTTAATCTGTCTATTAGAACTTTCTGACTTAATCTGGCAATTAGAGCGTTCTGACTTAATCTGGCTATTAGAACATTCTGAATTAATCTGGGTATTGGAGTGTTCTGACTTAATCTGACTATTAGAACGTTCTGACTTAATCTGGCTATTAGAGCGTTCTGACTTAATCTGGCTATTAGAGCGTTCTGACTTAATCTGGCTGTTAGAACTTTCTGACTTAATCTGGCTATTAGAACGTTCTGACTTAATATAGAGTAGAACGTTCGGACTTAATCTGGCTATTAGAATGTTCTGACTTAATCCGGCTATTAGAACGTTCTGACTTAATCTGACTATTAGAATGTTCTGACTTAATCTGGCTATTAGAACGTTCTGACTTAATCTGGCAATTAGAGCGTTCTGACTTAATCTGGCTGTTAGAACGTTCTGACTTAATCTGGCTATTAGAAAGTTTGACTTAATCTGGCTATAAGAACGTTCTGACTTAATCTGGCTATTAGAAAGTTTGACTTAATCTGGCTATTAGAACATTTTTATTTAACCTGGCTATTGGAAAGTTTGATTTAATCAAGAAGTTAGAACATTCTGGCTTAATCTGGCTATAAGAACGTTCTGACTTAATCTGGCTATAAGAACGTTCTCACTTAATCTGGCTATTAGAACGTTCTGACTTAATCTGGCTATTAGAAAGTTTGACTTAATCTGGCTATTAGAACATTTTTATTTAACCTGGCTATTGGAAAGTTTGATTTAATTAAGAAGTTAGAACATTCTGGCTTAATCTGGCTATTGGAACGTTCTGACTTAATCTGGCTGTTAGAACGTTCAGACTTAATCTGGCTATTAGAACGTTCAGACTTAATCCGGCTATTAGAACGTTCTGACTTAATCCGGCTATTAGAACGTTCCGACTTAATCTGGCTATTAGAGCGTTCTGACTTAAT
The DNA here is from genome assembly GCF_902652985.1 of Pecten maximus. Lineage (NCBI taxonomy): Eukaryota > Metazoa > Mollusca > Bivalvia > Pectinida > Pectinidae > Pecten > Pecten maximus. The sequence continues at coordinate 31,522,287 of NC_047031.1, read as the reverse complement.
CCGACTATTAGAACATTTTGATTTAACCTGGCTATTGGAAAGTTTGATTTAATCAAAAAGTTAGAATGTTCTGACTTAATCTGGCTATTAGAACGTTCTGACTTAATCCAGCTATTAGAGCGTTCTGACTTAATCTGGCTATTAGAATGTGCTAACTTAATCTGGCTATTAGAACGTTCTGACTTAATCTGGCTATTAGAGCGTTCTGACTTAATCTGGCTATTAGAGCGTTCTGACTTAATCTGGCTATTAGAACGTTCTGACTTAATCTGGCTATTAGAGCGTTCTGACTTAATCTGGCTATTAGAGCGTTCTGACTTAATCTGGCTATTAGAACGTTCTGACTTAATCTGGCTATTAGAGCGTTCTGACTTAATCTGGCTATTAGAGCGTTCTGACTTAATCTGGCTATTAGAATGTTCTGACTTAATTTGGCTATTAGAGCGTTCTGACTTAATCTGGCTATTAGAACGTTCTGACTTAATCTGGCTATTAGAATGTTCTGATTAATCTGGCTATTAGAATGTGCTGACTTAATCTGGCTATTAGAGCGTTCTGACTTAATCTGGCTATTAGAATGTGCTGACTTAATCTGGCTATTAGAGCGTTCTGACTTAATCTGGCTATTAGAATGTGCTGACTTAATCTGGCTATTAGAGCGTTCTGACTTAATCTGGCTATTAGAGCGTTCTGACTTAATCTGGCTTTTAGAGCGTTCTGACTTAATCTGGCTATTAGAACGTTCTGACTTAATCTGGCTATTAGAACATTCTGGCTTAATCTGGCTATTAGAATGTGCTAACTTAATCTGGCTATTAGAACGTTCTGACTTAATCTGGCTATTGGAACGTTCTGACTTAATCTGGCTATTAGAACGTTCTGACTTAATCCGGCTATTAGAACGTTCCGACTTAATCCGGCTATTAGAGCGTTCTGACTTAATCCGACTATTAGAACATTTTGATTTAACCTGGCTATTGGAAAGTTTGATTTAATCAAAAAGTTAGAATGTTCTGACTTAATCTGGCTATTAGAACGTTCTGACTTAATCTGGCTATTAGAGCGTTCTGACTTAATCTGGCTATTAGAACGTTCTGACTTAATCTGGCTATTAGAATGTGCTAACTTAATCTGGCTATTAGTACGTTCTGACTTAATCTGGCTATTAGAACGTTCTGACTTAATCTGGCTATTAGAACGTTCTGACTTAATCTGGCTATTAGAATGTGCTAACTTAATCTGGCTATTAGAACGTTCTGACTTAATCTGGCTATTAGAACGTTCTGACTTAATCTGGCTATTAGAGCGTTCTGACTTAATCTGTCTATTAGAGCGTTCTGACTTAATCTGGCTATTAGAACATTCTGACTTAATCTGGCTATTAGAGCATTCTGACTTAATCTGGCTATTAGAGCATTCTGACTTAATCTGGCTATTAGAGCGTTCTGACTTAATCTGGCTATTAGAACATTCTGACTTAATCTGGCTATTAGAGCATTCTGACTTAATCTGGCTATTAGAGCGTTCTGACATTATCTGGCTGTTAGAACGTTCTGACTTAATCTGGCTATTAGAACGTTCTGATTAAATCTGGCTATTAGAACGTTCCGACTTAATCCGGCTATTAGAACGTTCTGATTTAATCTGGCTATTAGAGCGTTCTGACTTAATCTATCTCAGTCTAGGACTCAAATTTTGAAACAAAATCTTCTTTGGGGTGAAGCCCAACAATGACAAATAGATTCAGTTTATAGTATTTCTCATACATAAATGTATCAAACTACATCAAACTATATATCAATAATTCCTTTTCTTCAAGCCAAATGAATTACCATTCTTATCGTCAAACAAGCCCCCTTCCTGTAGTGTAAAAGTTCAGTATTGTAATTATCCTTAAATAAACACCTTACTCCCCTGGTGTAAAAGGTTAGTAATGTATTTATCCTCATATAACCCCCTCCCCTCTGGGTAAAAAAAAATACAAAATACCAAAATGTTTGTTACCCTAAATTCTTACTAAATAAAAATGAAAATACTACAATGTACTGTAACAGGCTGACAAACTTTAACAAAATAGCTACTGGTCAGGTGTCTGGTCTAACTTTGTCAAACTAGTATAAAAGACCATCAATATTTTGTGTGTTTATGTTTTTTTTATTGCTGTTTTGTTTTTTTTGTTACCATATATGAAGATCATCAGATGGTAACACCTTTTAGTAATAAACTCAATATATGTTGGTTAATGAGACTAATTAATGACCATAAACATTGCACAAAACAAAACATCTCAAGTTGTTAACAAAGTAAATACCTCTGTGGAGTTGACGCTGATGTTACTGGCAGCTTTATTAAACACGTGATCCCACCAATGGAAAGCAAACTCGTCTCCTTTGCTATGACCAACCTACAAATTCAGAAATAGTTTCCATTCAAATTTGATCAACTGGTCAATTTTCAATGACAGCAGAGGGGACGGGTACTGACCATTAGAAATTGGTCTGTTGTCAAGTTAATCTTGCAGGAGCAATTTTTTTCTTGTTATCTTACATTTTCTTTTACTTATATTAATTGGTGTTTATTAACTTTATAATTATATCACTTGACGATATGTTTCACATTTAGTTAGTCCTTTGGTGCGCATGCTAGCTCTTATGAAATCAAACTTACCTGACAGGATGTTCTCCTATATATAGTTACCATATCAATCACTTAAACAACTAAATGTCTAGTATTTTATTCATTAGTTATGTTTTATTAATGCTGTACTTGAATTAATAGTCCAGTCATTTTAAGATTTGACCTCAAACTAATTGCAAAAGAAATAATTTTATTGGTTTTAAATAGAATACGACACCCTTTAAATCATACCAAAAGTCTAGAAAAATCTAAGTTGAGGAAAATGAAAAAAAACGGCATTGAAGTAGTCAAATATTGTCAATACGGTGTTTGCGAGTATGGGCCGCCGTAGTGAGATTTGAGACGATTCGCCCCACCGGTACCGCGATGTTCCGAAGCAGAATACAACATGATATATACAAATATATTCACAATTAAGTTATAATTCCAGTTTGAAAATAATATGTTGGATGTAAAATTGTGGTCTTTTCATACAAGAATAATAATATTATGCCTTTTCTGAATGTCGGACAGCGTAAAGTGAAGGGAGTTCGGTTTGTTTACATTCTACGTATAGTACGACGACGTCTGCTTTCACCGGGCGCATATTTCTTGTATTTCAGACTAACGTCTTACAAACTACATTGATTTTTCCATATTGTGTATAATGTCTTTAATATAGATGTGCTAAGGCTACCCTTTTTAATTGTTTATGCTAAAATAACGGAAGACGGCCTCGATAAAAAATTCAAAGTATGGAAGCCGTGTAGTGCTACAAAACGGAGATTATAAAGCATCGTAAACCGATTTCACACACGAGTATTTCCTATAGTGTGAACGTATTTTTTAATCATTGTTGGAACCTTCTCATTCTTCTACTTCTCAGTTTTTAAATGCATTAATACATGAATTGAATTTTTGTTTGTTTGTGCTTATTTAATACTGCTATCTTTTCTTTTAAAATTGCGTTGATTTTTAGGTTTTATTCATTTCATTTATCATTTTACTTTATTATACATGTATTTTTCTTAATTTCAGTTGAAAAGAGTAGGAGATCAAATATTCTACTAGCTAAGTTTGGTGAATAGTTAATTCTTATTTGTGTTTCACTTTTTTTTTATGTTTGGAAAATTGTAATTTGTTTTACTATAAGTTGATAAATTAAACTGCTAGTGCCTTATATATTTTTTTTCGTATGGCCTTTAAGATCGCCTATGCCAGGATGGTCAGGTCTTATGCAAATGATTGCATCAGGGTCACATCCAGGTAAATCATCATTTACATTTCTTCCAATGATTGATCTAAACCCAAGTGATCTATGATGCGTTTTTTCAACACTGAGATTTATAAGTGAGCAGGCCAGACTCTACAACAAAACCCCGATCATCACATTTGACCAACCACTCTACTGGAAAGCATTTACCATCATATCCAATGATGAGCCAGGTAGCAACCTCAAATCAATCGTCCTACGCTTAGGAGAACTTCACTTAGAAATGAGCTTTCTTGGAGCTTTTAGAGACAGTGTATTCCCCCCGATGCAGTTTCTCATATGATCACAGGGAAAGCCGTTGCAAGAGCACTTCGAGGTCACATGCTAGTTGACGTTGCTCTTCATGCTCTTGTGTCTGAAGTGTTTGGAGTAAAGCTTCCAGTCGACGTAGCGGAGAACACGGAGACAGAAGAGAATCTTCAAGATGAAGATGCGCCAGCGTTTTTTAATCATGGATCTCACATGTTATCTCAAGCAGCAAACTTGTATGATCAGCTCGTAGCTGGAGACATTCCTATTGAAACACTGTGTAACAACTTGGTTTTAACTGAAGCATTTGACTTGCTTGCTGAGAACTCAAAGATATATGAACAAATGCGCACAGCAAGGCTTTGGATTCAGTATTCTGAAATGATACAAATTCTCATATTATTCATAAAGGCCGAGAGAACAGGTGATTGGGAAATGCATTTGAAATGTATACGGGACAATTTTTACACGAAGTCTGGATATACTTACCTCACACAGATGCAGAACCTGGAAACTGAACATCCAGATGATTACCAACAGCTTCTGTCTGGATATCATGTCTTTCGAAGGAGTGATCGTTTCTGGGCTGATCTATCATGCGACCTTGTTATAGAGTAAGAACTTATGAGAAGTGTAAAGACATCAGGAGGACTAACCAGAGGTCTTGGAATGGGTGATGTTCAGAGGAGTCAGTGGCTATTGTCAATGCCTGCATGTGCAGACATGAATAACGCTCTGCAAGTTTTGACAGGCATGGGATTTCAAACTAGCGACCAACATAAGGAGGCCACTGCTGCAAGGAAGGAACGTGACCATAAGGATATAACAAAAGTCCTGTGTTTCTTGAGCGACCGAAATCCCTTTTCAGGTTCTGTGTCTTTACGGAACATTGAAACAGGCGAGGTAGCGGATGACAGTGTAACCAAGACCACGCAAAGGAGGTTGGTTAACGTATTATAGCATCCATGGAAGGGAAAAGGGTTCTTGAATTCTCATTCAAGCGATCCAATCAAGTGCAAACCCAAAGGGATAAATCCTGTGTCAAGGTAGATGGGGAGAGTGTGCTAATTGACCCTCAACTCCTTTTTCAGCGCCTCACGATTGCCGCTACGGGACTCTTAGAAGACCTTCCTATGGTGTTTAACTATGAGCTGTGTAGCTACCCTTCATCATTGTTTGAGGCATCAGGTCTTCCTAGGGCAGCACAGAAAGCATCTCTAGCAGATTGCTTTTGGAGTATGAGGGATTGTGGAATTGCAAAACTTCCAGATGACTTACTAACTGTGCTAGACGGTGGTTCCCTGTTGCAAAGAATCTCATGGAATGTTGGTGATTCATTTGCGAACATTTGTCAAACGTACGTACAACAAGTTACAATGAAATACGCAGATTCTGTTGTTGTCTTCGATGGTTATACCAGTAAATTGTCAACGAAGGATGTTACCCATATCAGGCGCTCAAATGGTGCAACAGCACAGAAAGTAGACTTCACCAAGGAAATGCCCTGTCGAATGAAGAAAGAACTGTTCCTGTCCAACATAGAAAATAAGCAGCACTTCATAGACCTGTTAGGTTCTAAACTGCAGCAAAGTGGTTGTACGACTGTGCACTCAGATGAAGATGCAGATCTTCTTATCACACAGACTGCTGTCAATTGTGCAGCAATTAAAGATGTTGTTGTAGTTGGAGAGGGCACAGATCTTCTTGTTCTGCTCTGCTATCACGCCGGTCGTCAGAATCATGCAATGTACTTAGAATCCGATTGTAAAAGATCTCTTGGGAAAGAAATTAAGGTATGGGACATCGGTAAGACAAAAGAGGTTCATGGAAATCAATGCAGCCTGTTTCCCATGTTACATGCTTTGAGCGGATGTGATAAGACATCTCGACTCTTTGGTATCGGCAAAGGGCCAGCGTTCAAGAAGCTACAATCATCTGACGTCCTCCAAGACCATGCTCGTGTCTTCCTGGATAGTACATCTGATGTAGATGCAGTTGCATCCGCAGGAGAAGAGATTCTCACGGCCTGGTATGGCGGACAACCATTTGAGACCTTAGATCTCCTGCGTTTCAGAAGGTTTGCAGCAAAAACGCACACAGGGGTCACATCTGTAAAAGTACACACCTTGCCTCCAACTTCAATTGCGGCCAGGTTCCACTGTATACGGTCGTTTCTTCAGTGTCAGTGTTGGATTGGTAATGGGTGTAACTTTGTTCCACAAAACTGGGGATTGTTTGTCAAAGAGAACTACCTATTACCCGTGAAATGTACAATGCCTCCAGCTCCAGAACAGCTGCTTTAAGTGGTTAAATGTGGATGCAAGTTGAATTGCGACACGTGCCGTAAAAACGGTTTGTCGTGTTCTGTGGGTTGCGGCAAGTGTAGGGGTGCCAGCTGTTCGAAATCATTACCAGTGACGCATGCATATTTGAACGAGGATTTGTAAATGACTGGTTTGTGCTTCATTACTGTAATATCCCGAAAACTTATAAATGAACATTACCATGCTTTTATCAGACACTAAATATAACTGTGTAAATGCAAATACAAATATATGGTTAACCTGCAATAGACTTGTATAAAAATACGTTTAGCCCCCATTTCCTTGCTACATGTGAGCCCCCAAAGGTCAATCATTATGCTAAAATGACAAAAGCATGCTTAATAACTGCCCTGAATTGGTTTCTTTATATATATGTAGCAGGTTTGAAATTATATATGATAGAAACAACATGCAAAACACAGGGAAATCATTTTTATACTCACATTTCTTTAAATGATGAGATTATTTACAAGTGGAGATAATTCTAAGGCTGTGACGTCAATAGACATGCAAAATAATATGCAATGACACTCAATTTGATCAGCATTATCACTTCCATAAGAGATTTTCTTTTGATAACCAAGTGTACCTCTATACTCTATTATCTTTACTTAACCTAAATCACGATTATTTAGAAATATGGTAAAAATTTCCGAAATTTGCTCGAAAGATTTGACGAAGAGTTGTTACATTTCTCGTCCGTTGCTTAATTTTTTATTTTAAAACAACACAAATTTGAAAGAGACAGAAAAAAATCAATGAAATCATTTCCACTTTGAATTTTTGATTTTTTTTTTTTTATAAGGGGAGGTAATTATCGGGTATTTATGACGTCATGATTTATCTAAATCAATATAGTGTGATATGTCCTGAAAGGTGTACTATCTGTGCTTATTCTAATGTATATATAGTTGTTCTATCTTAAAGACTTTATTTTTTATTCCGAAAATTATACACCTACCCCCAATATTTTCTTTCAATGATTTGTATTCAAGTAAGGTATAAAAAAAGGTGAAAAAATAACTTTTCCCTTTTGGTGATGGCTTTAGACTTTTTAAATATTAAGCAAGACATGTTACAGATAATAGAAACTCAAAAATAAATTCTTTTGCAATTAGTTTGAGGTTAGCCATATTTTTACTATAAAATGACTGGACTATAAGTTGTGCTTTAATCTTACCCCATGGGTATCATGCTTGAGTTTCACTTTGATTGCTTCTTTAATACCGCTCTCGCTCTTACCAAGTCCAGAACCTGAAACAAAAGTTTAAAAAATTACCAGTTGCAAGCACAGGGGCATGTCTAGTCTTTACCCCAGCTAGCTAAAGTTCTAGATCTCTGGCTATTTTTTTTTTTTTGTTTTTTTTTTCTACTGACGTCAACTGGCCTTCGGCAATCGAACACTATTTGACACTGTGCAAGTTCCGCACTGATTTCAGCAATCAACAACGTGGATGATGCGCACACCTACCGACCATAGCTCTCGTTTTTGTCATGTATAACTTTTCTGACGGGATTTATGAGTTTGCTACTGTTGACATAGCTATATAAAGCTATTATAATGGAATACCACAAATCATGACTTCTCCATGTTCTCCCCGACCTCATTCGACTGTTTCAACTTGTTGTTATTTTGTCGTCTAACACGTACACCACTGACCTATAATTCAGCAGTTAATGATCGAAGCGACAACTCAATAATTATGTACATACCTTCCTTCCAGCCATGTTTTGAGAGCTGTTCCAAAGCGAATTTTGAATCGGACATCTCAAAACGACAACACGTGTGGTGAGGAAAATACCGGAAGTACACGGTGGTAGAGAATTTGTGTATCCCGAGCCGAGCCCGAGCCGAAGACCCGAGCCCGAGCTTTGGATATTTCCGTTTTTCTCCTTCATTACTGAATGGATTAAAGTGATTTTTTCAACAAAGATTTGATTTCAGGTTTTAAATCAATCCGTGTAAGTGGATTTTCTTAAAATGTATTTTAACGTCCTAAATCGACGATTTTCATTTTTTAGGGGGAGAATTTGTGTAGCCCGCAATCAAGCGTGACTATTCATGTTTTTTGCTAATTATTTCCGATACATGCTATTATTGAGAAATATTACTAGATACAAACAGCAAGTAAATATAGCTGATTCTAAAAATATAAATTTCAACATATATCTAATGTGACTTGATGTCAAATTTTGACATTTTTGTAACCGCGCCGACGATCAATGAACTCGCCGTGTTTACCGAGCTTTCACCGAGCCCGTGCTAAGGGCAGATAACTCTACCGATCCCGAGCTTTGTAGAACTTTTAGCCATTCTGGTATAAGAATGTTTCCGGGCTCTGCGACGAGGACGCAGTTCTACAAAGAGCCCATATCATTTTATTTTAATGATTTTATATATATTTACCCATCTTTTCATTATTGTTTATCACATTAAAATATTTTTATCACCATATGTACTTTTGTATTGTTTTACGTAGAAAATAAAGTTTTCATTTGTGTTATAAACCAATTCACTCGTTTACATTTTATCTGTTACTAAAGCTATTTCTTTTAGTAAAAACATATTTTCATCAATGCATGATTTTAATACAACTACAGTACTATTTTCCTATTGTATTCTAGTTTGAATTTTCGAACATTTAGTACAATGCCAAACGAAACTGTCTCTTGAAAAATGAAAATCTGACTGATCACAAACACATCTATCGTGAAACCACCTATCGCAACCAGCGTCACAACTTACCATATCATCAAAAACATTAGAAATATGACATATATAAAATACATAAGAGCGCACAGTTAGATCCAGATGATGTAGTATTTTCAGAGAAGGTTTGTAATCCCGATGGTATATTAGATTTAATTCAGAGTAATATCAATGATATAGAGCCAGATGTACACGACGAGATAACCGACGAAGAGGTAAGTGATGACAATGTTAACGCCACAACAGACTCTAATATTCCGCAAGCAGGTAAGTATTCCCAAAAGTCGTTAGCAGTAGCCGCATTAAGGGATAATAAGGTAACTCATGTTCCATCTGCCAAGACATTTTTAGTTGAAGGTTCGCAGGGAGATAAGTATGTAGTTCAGTTACATCCCAAAGAGAAATGTCAGTGTCCGTCTATAGGTACTTGTTATCACATTATAGCTGCTAAGTTAAGTATAGGAATAGATGATTCAGTAGGTAAGAGAAAACTTCATATGGCCCAACTTAAACGTAATTCCAGGAAACGTGTAGACAAGAAAGCAGGTAGGAAACGACCACGACCTTGTGATAGAGATGAAACTGATATAGTTCCCGCGCCAGACAGTAAGTTAACTAAGTTAGGTGATTCTGTACTATGTTCAACGCCAAGCACAACAATAGTTTCTCCAGTGAAATCTGATCAAATCTCTCCCCTCCATGATATTTCAGACATCGGTACTCCTAAAAAGCCCAAACCTAGGTCTAGATTATCTTTAACAAATAGATTATCAAATATAATGGAAGAGAAGGAAGATATATCCAAAGACGTGAGTATTAAACAGTCAGAAGAAAATACAATAAGTAGTGATCACGTGAGTATAAATCAACCAGAGGAAATTGCCCCGACTGATGATGTTGTAAGTATAAACGAGCCTATTGTTATCACTAATCACTAAACTGTATTTCAAATGGTAGGTTTTCTAAATTTCCAAAGAAAAAACTTAGTAAATACAGAAAAAAGAAAGTTTCTCAAGCCTTAACTTATGATATTTTTATCGATTGTGAGTCAGCTAAAAGAAATAGCTTTAGTAACAGATAAAAAGTAAACGAGTGAATTGGTTTATAACACAAATGAAAACTTTATTTTCTACGTAAAAAATACAAAAGTACATATGGTGATAAAAATATTTTAATGTGATAAACAATAATGAAAAGATGGGTAAATAAAAGTTCTACAAAGCTCGGGATCGGTAGAGTTATCTGCCCTTAGCACGGGCTCGGTGAAAGCTCGGTAAACACGGCGAGTTCATTGATCGTCGGCGCGGTTACAAAAATGTCAAAATTTGACATCAAGTCACATTAGATATATGTTGAAATTTATATTTTTAGAATCAGCTATATTTACTTGTTGTTTGTATCTAGTAATATTTCTCAATAATAGCATTTATCGGAAATAATTAGCAAAAAACATGAATAGTCACGCTTGATTGCGGGCTACACAAATTCTCCCCCTAAAAAATGAAAATCGTCGATTTAGGACGTTAAAATACATTTTAAGAAAATCCACTTACACGGATTGATTTAAAACCTGAAATCAAATCTTTGTAGAAAAAATCACTTTAATCCATTCAGTAATGAAGGAGAAAAACGGAAATATCCAAAGCTCGGGCTCGGGTCTTCGGCTCGGGCTCGGCTCGGGATACACAAATTCTCTACCACCGAAGTACACGTGTAGTGGTAAAATCGGTAGTACAATGCGGTATACCATTTCCGGTTATCCGATACAACTTGTTGTTCGGGCCATAGCCGTGTTGTCCCTAAGTGTCAATATTTCTTAGCCTATGAATTGATTCACTGACTTGGTTTTTCATGTTTAATGCAAAATTAATTGATGATATTTGCAGGAATCGCTTCCTAATGAAGGCGACTCGATTCGTCGTTAGCGTCACGCGCTTATTCTCGCCCTGATTCTGATTAAGTACGCGATAGTGAGTAAGCTACATAGTAGCTACTCATGGAAAGCGCGCTAAATGAACTCTTCACTTATTTTGATATTCCTTATTTTTTTTTTTTTTCTGTCGATTTTGTTGTATTCCACTTATCTCCTTTGGGAAGAAATAAAGTTTGATGATGATGAGTAGAGACATATATACATGTACACGTATGTCTCTGATAACAGTACCTGTACTTACAAGCTATAGTTATTATTCATAAATGCGTTCATGTCTACTGTTTATAACCACAGGGCCACGTCACTATCGTATCGTTTTGCAAACACTGTCACAGGTTATGAGACGTAGAGTAGACATGTTAAGTGTTAAAAAACGATACGATAGTGACGTGGCCCTGTGATATAACCGATAATGAAGGGCGCTAATGAGAAAATATATATTTATCACAGAGCAGTTAAATCGGAGACGTATCAAGGTCTGGGTCAACATTTGTATGCGCGAAAACCAAGGTGATGTTAACATTTTGGAAACCAAGGTCAGGGTCACCCTGAACTGGAAAATTAGTTTTCACTTTATTCACTTTAAGAGAATATAATTATGAAACGAGCAATAAACGTGACATAGAAACACAAAAAATGACGAAAAACATCGTGAATCTCTCATTGAACGAGGTTTGCAATTTGAGCCTCGCCTTCCGACACCTTAGCTTGGTTCAGAGGTTAAAACTGATGACATGACTTTATTTATTTATTTATTTATTTTTATTTATTTATTTAAAGAGGCTTGCCCGCAGAGAGATCAGAAAAATTGGCTAATAGAAAAAGACTTTTTACACATGACAGATTGTTGGAATTGTTGAGTTTTTCATTTTATTTTCCTTATAAAACGCTGAAAAGTGATATTAAAACCTCATTTTTAAATATTATTTATTTAATCGCAACCAGCAATAAGTCTAATTTGATTGACACATCAAAGAAACAAGCACGTGCACAGTGCCGCACAGTGATAACTTCAAAGGAAGCGGCGATTTACAAAGAAGATTTGCCGTTATTTTCCATACATTTCCCTCTCAGGTTGAGTTTTAAAACGTCTTTTAAATACATATTCTGTAATTGTTTTCAAGAAAGAAAGTCGGAAAGTCTCTAATTTTGTCACATAGAAACGTGTACTGAAGTTTATTTAGTGATCGGAGATGTGCCGTTTACCGGTCCGTCTGCGGGTAAGCCTCTTTAAGGATTTAGAGAAAGAACGAGCGTCAAGCGAGAAATGGGTCGAGAGAGGAGATTGAGAAGTCGTCGGTTGTTTTGAATCCGATCCCGGATCCATATCCAAAAATATTCCGTGTCTTAACTTTGATTAGATACGTCACACCAAGATCCTGTCGTACCCATGGGACGGGGGATGGGGAGGTATTTATGGGGCCGACGTGTTTCTACAGTATACATATTAACGCCTTCACTCATTACTGCAAACTTCGCGACAACACGAGTGATTAAAGTAAGTCGTAGAACTAGATCTAATACAAAATGCTGGTGGGTGTGATCGAATGTTAATTGAAGAGTCAGCTGCCTCCAAATTAATTTGTGTTTGTTTGATCGTCCAGGTGTATAGTATATATAGGTAGATGTTCGTACTGGAATTGAGATTTGAATTACACGTGTTTCTCTCTTTCTATTAACCTCATTATACACGAACTTAATAATTTGATCAGATTCCAACAGATGTTTTCACATTGGACTCTATTGTCATTATGATACGATGTTGTGTTTATCATGTCTGTGTTGTTATGTAACGTCAATTATAAAGCAGGTGTCTTGACACTTGATTCTGGTTCCCTTTTTTAGTATTTATATGTTACATGGATACACATTGTTAAATGGAAATTGACAAATAAAACATCGTTTAAACTAAACACATTCTATTGGAAATACATGTATGCAAAAGAATTGGACATGCGTTTAGTACGAACTTCTGGAAATACAGACGGGAAGTTAGTGAAATAAGAAAAAGTCTAAATAAGGAGTTCGTTTTAAAGTTGGGTGTATTTCAGCTGAATTTACTATGAATCTTCTTTGAAGCCAAGAATTGTTTTAAAAGGCACAGGTGGGTCCACTCACAGCTCTGAGAGGCAGACCCTGCTAGGAGAAAGAACTTGCAATAAAAGTAACCTGGTTGTCGAAACATCCTCTGCGCATGCACATTTTACAGGCCTCTCTGTTAAGCACGAGTTTTAATAACGTTTAACATAAATTGCAAAATGATAACAAAGAAAATGTTTTCCTGCTTTTTAAGTAGATAATCATATTATGATGAATTTGCAAAATAGTTCTCGATCTACTCAATGTTTTGATTGTCGGTTGGCACAGTACTAGTGCTAAAACACTTGTTTTTCACCAAGACGGCAAGGGTTCGATTTGCCAATCGGAAATGAAAAGGTTTGAAGGTCACCTAACCCCTAACCCTTTTATCTAAACCCCTGATCTCTTAATCTAACTCCTAAACTCTTAATCTAACCCCTAACCCCTTTATCTAAATCCCTAACCCCTTAATCTAGTAACTCCTTTATTTAAACCCCTAACTATTTAATCTAACCCCTTTATCTAAACCCCTTACCCTTTTGTCTAACCCCTAACCCCTTTATCTAAACACCTTACCCTTTTATCTAACCCCTAACCCCTTTATCGAAACCCCTAACCCTTTATTATAACCCCCTAACCCTTCAATCTAACCCCTAATCTCTTTATCTAGACCCCTAACCCCTTAATCTAGTAACCCCTTTATCTAAACCCCTAGCCCCTTATTATAACCCCTAACCATTCAATCTAATCCCTAACCCTTCAATCTAACCCTTAACCCTCCAAAACGTCTATATTCAGCTATACTTTCTTAACATTTTTCAGTAATGTCTATCCTTTAATCGTTTATTTCCAATCGTCGGCCTGTTTGTTGAATTAGCTTTATTAGTTAAATCTCTATAATCATAGATGGTATTTAACATGTTTGTGTTATACTGCAATCTTTTCATTGTTTTGCGATCCCTATTATTATATTCTGTATGTACTGTATATTCTGAAATAAGGATGTTCGGGTGGCACAGTGGTACAACATACTTGCCTTTTTCTTAGTCTGTCACCTGCCCGACCACGTGGGTTTTCCCCGGGTACTCCGGTTTCCTCCCACAGTAAGACTCCTCCCACACTTCCATCCGGGCCAACAAGCGTGATTAATATAAGTTGACTTGTTTCGCAATTATTGTAAAATAAATAAAGTTTACATTCTAAAATTAAATGTTGCTTAAACCAAACATCTAAAAATATGGTATGCACACTATGCTATGTCCAAATTCACAAAGACAGTAACAAATTCTCAGGTCCGTGTGATACACAATAGGACAGACCAGAAAATACACATAGAGCGAAACAAATCTCAGGTCCCTGTGATACACAATAGGACAAACTCAAATAAACCTAGAATGAAAAAAAAAATTCCCAGGCCCCTGTGTGTACGAATGGACTTTACTTTGAAAGATAGTGTACATTGGTTTCATTATATTCTTTATGTTTTTTATTGTTGTTTTTAAGCAAAACGTTTGTTTACTAAATCCTTGATGAGACACTTGATTAACAATAAATATCTAAAAACAAAAGACAGACTCGAAAGTGCGATTCACCAACTTTAATTCTTTTAACAGATAGTAAAGTTTGAAACACACCAGTTTTTTTTTTTAAATAATCTAAAGTCTACAAAATGTGTTAAAACCAAGCTCTTGTACATAACATTACAACGTCAACGTAACTGTAATAATTTAGATATTTAAGAATTAAAACAATCAAACTAAGATATTCAATTTTATCTTTTTACTCATTAATATAGGAGACACAATTCTTGAGAAAATGCTCTGCAATTACATGATATGGTTGATATATATTTTGTCCAATTACTTCTAACTGTATGTACATTATTCGTTTTCTATATACAAAAAGGTGATTTTTATTATGACATTTTAAATAAAAGTATAAATAAATTACACTACACACTTTCTAACCTACGTGGTGATGTATATATATTGCAATAATTTATAAATATAAATATTTCACAATTTTGT
The DNA here is from genome assembly GCF_902652985.1 of Pecten maximus. NCBI lineage: Eukaryota > Metazoa > Mollusca > Bivalvia > Pectinida > Pectinidae > Pecten > Pecten maximus. The sequence goes on along the minus strand of NC_047031.1, from coordinate 31,507,076 downwards.
CAGACGCGGTCTTTAACACTCCGTAAACCATCTAAAACGTGGTTAAGACTTCACAATTCGTGCCCTGTGACGTCATAGACGTTTCATATTTCCAAAACCCAAAGATGTTGACAAATTCATCGTTTTATTAAAAGTCTCGCAACAACAATTGTGTGAGGACGGATGTAAAGGACAACTCTGTCATCATCCGAACTAGGCCGTAATTAAGATAAACGAGTAACAATGTATGTTTTAGCATGCCAACGGAAGAAAAGTCTAATTCCAAAATGGTCAAATATCAGGTATCATCCCTTAAAGGCTCCTCTATATCATTCTGTTAATAGACGTTTTCAGCTGCGAGATGCTACAGTCGTTTAGATATGAAATTATGACGTCATATACCTTTGGCCTATCGTACCCTTGCCATCAGTTTTTGCATGAGTAATTCCTCCAGTTCCGGGGGTTCCTCCGTCGGTCGTGGGAACCTGTGGGAATTCACATCGAGAGATCCCACTAGAGACATTAAAACGTTTTGAAGTGAAGAACTGGCCGGCGCCTGCGCAGCAGATATGCTGTTTGGAACTGTGGACTGCGGTCCCTTGTTTGTAATATTCGAACTTGTACTCTGACTTGACATGGTGTTACTTCCGGCTGGATTGACATGCGCAGATATCTGGCTGAAGATGTCCGCTGAACGTGTCCCTGTATTTGTGGACGGGCTGGGGTTGTTGTTGAGTGACGGAGATGTCGGTTGGTTGCTGACACGAGTATCAAAACCACTATTGAGTTGTGGGACATTCATCTCCTTCCATTGCTCTCGTGGAGCCGAGATATGTGATGAAGAATTTATAGGGTCGACATGCATAAGGTTGTCGTGTGAAGGGCGGGAGCTACGGATAAATTCAGATCGAGACAAAGCCTGGTCACGTGGTCGAATGATGACGGGCTGCGACGAACTTTGCCTTCCAATATCGGTGAACTGACCTCCTTGGTCATTGCGCATGCGCCTGTCCGCCAACTGGGAGCGGGAGCTGATCATTATGATATCTGGAGAAGATCTTGAATTAAAACTGTCGAAGGACGATCTTGAAGGTCCACCGGAAGATCTGAATCCGCGCACGTCATCCCGAAATCCGGAATCCCCAAATCTGGAGAACCCACGAGAACTGCCGCGTGACTGGGAACGCCCTCTAGTGTCAAACTCGACGGCAATTTGTGATCCACGACCCCATGATCTGCTTCCTGTTCCGGAGTTTCGCGATATGCTCATCAATCTGTCGCTAAAGGAACCACGATCGAGGACCCGAATCACCTGTCTATCGTCCCGGCCTACACCACTTCTCATGCTGGAGAATGAGTCACGGTGTCTGTCGAAAGCACCACCCTGCAAAAGAAAATGGATTTCGAAACTGAAACATTACACAGTTAATTATGTTTGAGTTAACATTAGTTATACATAACGGTGATACTAAATGTGTATTAAATTCCATCAAAATGTAGTAATAGAGCAGCTAATAAAATATTTAAACAAGAGGCCTTAGGGGTCTTAACGGTCATCTGCTATAAACTTCCTTGTACTTTTGTATACATACTCGGTAGCGAGTATAGTGATTCTGTTGGCCATGGCTGCCATTACGGCTATCTTGGATTTTGGACCGACCAGAAAAAAAAAAAAGAAAAAACCCCACTTAGGGCTATGATAGGATAATTTCATGTATGTTAAAGCTATATCCCACTAGAGGAATTTGAAAATGAAATTTGAAATATGTTTTGTTCTGGAAAAACAATAATATTAGAAGACGACTGCCATGGCTGTCATGTGACCCTACAGGTCAGTACAAAACTTCAATATGGTACGTAGCTTACCATATTGTGAGGCGCCAGTTTTATAGCAAAAATGTTCGACACATACATTATATCTATTAGTGGTACGGGTTTACTTGGGTTATTTAAGTGCTTGAGTACGCTAGGGTGTCAGGCGTGCATAGCGACGTATATGGTGAAATACGGATAGCACGTGAATAACCTGGGGGTAGGGGTGGACGTATACATGGTGTATAGGTGGTAGCGTCATTCGATCTGTTGCAGCCGGACAGTGCACGTGTGGTTATTTTTTTAGGTCACAAACGCGGTGCAATATGATGCAATTCAAAATCAGTTTTATCATTAAAAAATACTCCTTTTTTGTGTTTTACGACATTATCCAATATCCCCTTACCACACCCTATTACCCGCGTCATTTTAACACACGTGATATTTTTAATTGTGTAACCGACTCTATCCCATGCCGCCCAAACTCCTTGCCCGATACCAAAGTCGTTTTTTACGTACATGGCTTGATGACAAGGTCGGACGGCGCCAGTTAGTGTCAAATCGAGTCCCCTGATTCTGTGGAATTAAATAAAGAAAATCAGAAACAGGGCAGCAACTTTTAAAAGGATTTAGATAAATACCAATGAGAATTTGCTCGTGAGTACCAAAAACTGCTGTATGTGAGATTTATATCCCTTGAATTTTACGTTACACGTTAACAAGAGTTATGTCCCTTGAGTTTTACGCTACACGTTAACAAGAGTTATGTCCCTTGAGTTTTACGTTACACATTAACAAGAGTTATGTCCCTTGAGTTTTATGTTACACGTTAACAAGAGTTATGTCCCTTGAGTTTTACGTTACACGTTAACGAGAATTATATCTGTTGAGTTTTACGTTACACCTTAACAAGAGTTATGTCCCTTGAGTTTCACGTTACTCATTAACAAGAGTTATGCCCTTGAGTTTCACGTTACACATTAACAAGATTTGTGTCCCTTGAGTTTAACGGCATACGCTTATTCTATAACAATAGCTCAATCTCTTGCGTTTTACAAGTCAGATTATCTGCTACATCGTCTATACACAAGTAGTTTTATTATTCAGAACTACTTATTACATCGTGTCTATAAACCATACTTTATTTCCAGCACGGTTTCAATTAGTGTTTCAAGTACAAAAACACACAGAGAGTATCACGCAATATATATAATAACCGTCAAAACGAAGGCAAGACGTGACAAAGAAAATGAATAAGACCAGATGATTCGGAAGGGTAAGCGTCACTACTTCATGGACATTACTTACCATACAAATCAAGGTCAATCCCGGGTAACATTCTCCGTATGATAACAATGGTGATGGAATTAACATCTATACATTATCATTACTCAGTTTTTATCATTACTGTAATCATTGTAGTTTCTCCATTAGATACAACACGTAGTTGTTAACTAACGTTAAATATCACACGTAGTTGTTAACTAACGTTAAATATCACAAGTAGTTGTTAACAAACGTTAAATATCACACGTAGTTGTTAACTAACGTTAAATATCACAAGTACTTTGTAACTTACGGTAAATATCACACGTAGTTGTTAACTAACGTTAAATATCACACGTAGTTGTTAACTAACGTTAAATACCACACGTAGTTGTTAACTAACGTTAAATATCACACGTAGTGGTTAACTAACGTTAAATATCACACGTAGTTGTTAACAAGTGTTAAATATCACACGTAGTTGTTAACTAACGTTAAATATCACACGTAGTTGTTAACTAACGTTAAATATCACACGTAGTGGTTAACTAACGTTAAATATCACACGTAGTTGTTAACAAGTGTTAAATATCACACGTAGTTGTTAACTAACGTTAAATATCACACGTAGTTGTTAACTTACGGTAAATATCACACGTAGTTGTTAACTAACGTTAAATATCACACGTAGTTGTTAACTAACGTTAAATATCACACGTAGTTGTTAACTTACGTTAAATATCACACGTAGTTGTTAACTTACGTTAAATATCACACGTAGTTGTTAACTAACGTTAAATATCACACATAGTTGTTAACACGTGTTAAATATCACACGTAGTTGTTAACTAACGTTAAATACCATACGTAGTTGTTAACTTACGTTAAATATCACAAGTAGTTGTTAACTTACGTTAAATACCATACGTAGTTGTTAACTTACGTTAAATATCACACGTAGTTGTTAACTTACGTTAAATATCACACGTAGTTGTTAATTAACGTTAAATATCACACGTAGTTGTTAACTTACGTTAAATATCACACGTAGTTGTTAACAAACGTTAAATATCACACGTAGTTGTTAACTTACGGTAAATATCACAAGTAGTTGTTAACTTACGTTAAATATCACACGTAGTTGTTAACTAACGTTAAATATCACACGTAGTTGTTAACTAACGTTAAATATCACACGTAGTTGTTAACAAGTGTTAAATATCACACGTAGTTGTTAACTTACGTTAAATATCACACGCAGTTGTTAACTTACGGTAAATATCACACGTAGTTGTTAACTAACGTTAAATACCACACGTAGTTGTTAACTAACGTTAAATATCACACATAGTTGTTAACTAACGTTAAATATCACACGTAGTTGTTAACTACCGTTAAATATCACACGTAGTTGTTAACTAACGTTAATTATTATACCTCAGACTTGTATCACAGCTTCTGATTAGTGAAAACCATGTCACGTGATTAAAAACATTCGTTATGTCACCCTCTCGTGAGCCCTCCAAAATCGTTATGTCACCCTCTCGTGAGCCCCAACTCGGAACTCTCTTCCGTAACCTCTTCAAAAGTAGTCGAATCAGAGAAGTTCCGAGTATTCTGCTTGACAACAACAATGGCTGCCGGCGGACGCTATCGTCTGCTAACAGAGGAGGAATTGGCGAAATTATTGCAAGAAAAGGATTCTAAAAACACCAAAAGGGTCATTAATGTGGCCGTGGATTCCTTTAGACATTTCCTATCTGCAACAGGTAGGCCTAGACCAAAGGATTGTGAAAACTTCGACGTCCATACATTGAAAGTTCAACTGGGAGAATTTTATGCCGGGTCCAGAAAGACGATGGGGTACCTCTTAAAAACTTTTCTTAAAAACTGTTGATAGTAATAAATAAACTTATTGATACCAAAATTAATTCACTTATGTTTTTTTCGGTATAATAAAACAATTACTGCCCTTGTTCCGAGTTGACATGAATATTTGCCCACCCTTGAGGTGTCATGTCACCCTCGGGCTACGCCCTCGGGTGACATGACACCTCTCGGGTGGTCAAATATTCATGTCAACCCGGAACAAGGGCAATAATTGTATAATATCACACGTAGTTGTTAACAAACAGTAAATATCACACGTAGTTGTTAACTAACGTTAAATATCACACGTAGTTGTTAACAAACAGTAAATATCACACGTAGTTGTTAACTAACGTTAAATATCACACGTAGTTGTTAACTAACGTTAAATATCACACGTAGTTGTTAACTAACGTTAAATATCACACATAGTTGTTAACTAACGTTAACTACCACACGTAGTTGTTAACTAACGTTAAATATCACACGTAGTTGTTAACTAACGTTAAATATCACACGTAGTTGTTAACAAACGTTAAATACCACACGTAGTTGTTAACTAACGTTAAATATCACACGTAGTTGTTAACTAACGTTAAATATCACACGTAGTTATTAACTAACGTTAACTATCACACGTAGTTGTTAACTAACGTTAAATATCACAAGTAGTTGTTAACTAACGTTAAATATCACACGTAGTTGTTAACAAACGTTAAATATCACACGTAGTTGTTAACTAACGTTAAATATCACACGTAGTTGTTAACTAACGTTAAATATCACACGTAGTTGTTAACTTACGGTAAATATCACACGTAGCTGTTAACTAACGTTAAATATCACACGTAGTTGTTAACTTACGTTAAATATCACACGTAGTTGTTAACTAACGTTAAATATCACACGTAGTTGTTAACTAACGTTAAATATCACACGTAGTTGTTAACAAGTGTTAAATATCACACGTAGTTGTTAACTAACGTTAAATATCACACGTAGTTGTTAACTTACGTTAAATATCACACGTAGTTGTTAACTAACGTTAAATATCACACGTAGTTGTTAACTAACGTTAAATATCACACGTAGTTGTTAACTAACGTTAAATATCACAGGTAGTTGTTAACTTACGGTAAATATCACACGTAGTTGTTAACTAACGTTAAATATCACACGTAGTTGTTAACTAACGTTAAATATCACACGTAGTTGTTAACTAACGTACGGTAAATATCACACGTAGTTGTTAACTAACGTTAAATATCACACGTAGTTGTTAACTAACGTTAAATATCACACGTAGTTGTTAACTAACGTTAAATATCACACGTAGTTGTTAACTAACGTTAAATATCACACGTAGTTGTTAACTAACGTTAAATATCACACGTAGTTGTTAACTAACGTTAAATATCACACGTAGTTGTTAACTAACGTTAATTACCACACGTAGTTGTTAACTTACGTTAAATATCACAAGTAGTTGTTAACTTACGTTAAATATCACACGTAGTTGTTAACTAACGTTAAATATCACACGTATTTGTTAACTAACGTTAAATATCACACGCAGTTGTTAACTAACGTTAAATACCATGAAATGTCACTGAAGTTAATTTTCCTTACGATAAAATAGAATTAAAAAGGTTTTTCATTATCAGGTCGAAGATTCAATTTTATCGACATAAAAAGAAAAACAACGTCACGTCATCAGCAGACAGAACGGTTTTGAACAAACATCATGGACGGTTTTGAGTGTTACCTCAATTATCACAGGTTTCAGTAATAAGTTGTAAATCATTAATAGATTGTTAATACAGTAAATATACATATGTTTGTTTTTGTTTGTTTGTTTTTGTTTAACGTCCTATTAACAGCCAGGGTCATTTAAGGACGTGCCAGGTTTTGGAGGTGAAGGAAAGCCGGAGTACCCGGAGAAAAACCACCGGCCTACGGTCAGTACCTGGCAACTGCCCCACGTAGGTTTCGAACTCGCAACCCAGAGGTGGAGGGCTAGTGAGAAAGTGTCGGTACACCTTAACCACTCGGCCACCGCGGCCCCTCTGGAAATGTACATAACGCATATAACGAGTTTCAGCGGTTGTTACATATAATGTATCTAGATTTGGACACGGGACAAAGTCCGTTTTAGATAAACATGTATGGTATGTATCTATACTGTTGTATAGATTCTCGTTTACTTTGCTGAAGACACAACTTATACGTGCAAGTACGAAAAGCGATGATATATCATATATGTATTTTGTATTATGTTTTATTTATTTTAATAATAGCTTATTATTTTCGAAACAATTCATCATCATACAACATGAGCTACTATTCACGGTGAATCTGATCATGTTATTGAAAGATTACTAATAATGAAAATCAATTTTATCTACATAGTTGTTTTTCTTCAATTCGTTATTGTGAAGTCCGACGAAAAAAAATAAAAGGTATAAGAGAATTTTTCATTTAAGAAATCATAGAAATGAAATAGATTATTCTGAAAAGTCAATTTTGATCGAATTATAATATTGGATGTATAATGCACTTACCCATCTCCCAAACCTCTGTCCGACGGTAACCTGCACAATACCGGCTAAACACAGCACAACTGCCAGCATATTATCCATGTTTTCTTAGGTGCGGCTTCCAATGAGTTTTTAGTAAACTATACAACTATATTTTTGTTAAAAAATTAAACAAATACAAAATTTGTTAAGTTTACAAGCGGGAATCATCCGTAGACCGACCTAATCACCTTGGCTATTGAACTGACCACTAACGGAGTATCCGTGGATTTCGGACAATAGACATCTTGATTGACCATTAGGTAACCCGTCAGAATTTTTACGAGAACTCGCGGCGGTTGTGAACTCGTTAACCTATTGTGAGGATCTGTGTCTGGTGTCATATCACCCTAACCCCCCGGTCACGTTCTAATCAGAACTCTTATGACAGATCTCATGCTCGTCCAAGTTTTTTTTAAGTACATTATATAATAATGAATATTCCATATATCTATTTATAGAAATACAAAAAAGATCCTACATGTTACATGCATGTAGTTTCAGAAACCCATCAGATCTCTGATACACATTATCTTTGTTCAAGTACCCACACCGCCATGAATTTTCCCTAATGAAACTTTTAAAAATCAGAATTAATACTGAGCATCATGGAATTGCCCATATGCTCCAAATTGTTGCATAGTATTAAGTAGCATTGTACCACCGGAAGTACATGAGCATTCAGTAAGTAGCGGGAAGTATAGGAAGGCATACTGCCTATCGGGGGCCACCATTTATCTTTTTAACAAACCACGGACTTTCAATTAACAGCAGCCCCTGTCAGTTGTATCAGGTTTAATTTCAATGTAGTTAACTAAGGTGTTTCTGTAGTATGTACATGAGTTTTACATCCGAGACGCATACAAAAATACATCAAACCGAAAATAAGAAATTATTTAAGTTAACAGTTAACAGTAAGTAAATAAATGAGTACAATTAAGGTAAAATGCATGTCACATAGTTGACAGCTTTATTTCTCAATTTCCACTGTTTATTTTACAAATCGAGTTACTAGTGAACATTTTTCAATGTACATGTACTCATTTTTTTCGCAATTAAATTCTATCTCAAAAATAACAAAATTTATAATCTTTAAAACAAGTTTACAGTTAACATTTTGACCGCTTACGACACTGAGAAACAGCACCGACATTGCATGTATACCTTCATAACTCATGCTATATCGTAATATAACTACATGTATTGTGCTGGATGGCACAGTGCTAGCACGTGCCTTTCACGAAGGCTGCCGGGGTTCGATTTTTTTGTCGCATTTCAAAAGAAGTATGTTCATGATTTATTACATTATAGACAAAACCGTGAAACTTGTAAACATCCGATCTTTTTATCAGACCAGTAGTCTAGAAAACAAACAAGAGATCCCGGGGCACTTTATCGCTCACCTGGATATTTCAGCAACATCAAAGTTTACGTTTGACTTCTTGGTTCCAAAAATGTTTCATAGCAAGATTGGTTAAAACATTTTAATTTCTCGTCCTAAAATTCTTTATCAAACACTGCCTCTCTGTTCTACAGGTTAGAGCCCCCAATCACACCAGATCCATACATGTAATCTCCCTACCTGAGAGGTGTATCAGGTGAAAGGTCACTCAGCTGTCAGTGAAGACAGGAACACGTGTTTGATCGGCTACTTACGTCATTTTATTATTTAATTACATATTTTTTATCAGCTAGTATGCAAGGTGTCCGATACATTATGACACGTGTCAGCACGTGACAGTAGTCTGTCCATTAATAGACGCCAGACTGACCACTGTTCACCTAACCCGTCTACATACAATTCCGTTTATTACCAGGACCACATTCCGTTATGACTTACATCCAGATACATTGTAATAGTGTTAATTAGGTTACATAAAAAAAAACTTTAATGATAATGAACATCAACATTTTAGAATTGCTACTATTGTCACTACTTGTCACGAAATGTATAGAATGACACCCAACGGTATAGGAAATAAATATTTAATTAACACTAACAATTGAAGAAAAAAAATGATAGTGATTGAAAAATTAAAAAAAAAACACAAAAATATGCAGTATTGTCGGGACGTAGCACTATGGCACTTTCATGTCCCACTGGAATCCGTGGAATGACGAGATGGAATGATCGGTGCCACCTTGTGGTGGGTTTTAAAAGTATCACTACTTAAGTACTACAAGTGTAGATAATATCAACGACTGGTTAACGACATTGATTGGTCGATCAAAACACATGTCATGACCCAATAAAAATCAGATCACGGATTTGACCTTGGGGCACGCGATGTCAGCGCGCACGACTTTACTGTTGTAAGGCTTATGTCAATGGGCAGAGCGTTACACTGGTGTAATTGTTCGTCTGTCAAAGGTATCGCAAATCTATTCACGCTAGCAATACATTTCTGACAGTGAACTTTATAGGAAAATCTATTTCACACGGGTGATTGTCCTCTAAGAATGGGGAACCGATCTATTTCACACGGGTGTTTGTCCTCTTAGAATGGAGAACTGATCTATTTCACACGGAAGTTTGTCCTTTTAGAATGGAAAAACGATCTATTTCACACAGGTGTATGTCCTCTAAGAATAAAAAACCGATCTATTTCACACGGGTGTTTGTCCTCTAAGAATGGAGAACTGATCTATTTCACACGGGTGTTTGTCCTCTAAGAATGGAGAACTGATCTATTTCACACGGGTGTTTGTCCTCTAAGAATGAAAAACCGATCTATTTCACACAGGTGATTGTCCTCTAAGATTGGATAACTGATCTATTTCACACAGGTGTTTGTCCTCTAAGAATGGAGAACCGATCTTTTTCACACAGGTGTTTGTCCTCTTTTTTGCCCACATTTTAAAGTTAAACGAAATGTGTTGAAAAATGTGAAACTAATTATAGTCTGTACCATATCAATTTTACCTGTGTTTTACCTGTAGTTATTTACCTGTGCTACCTGTAGAAAGTGTCTATTTCACACGGGTGTTTGCCTCATCGAATCCATGCTGGTACATGGTATGTTTGATTGGGAGTCCGTCAGGCGTTATATTGGTTTATGAAATATCCGGTTAAATATGGTTCAAGGTTTCAAAAAAGGCCAGAGTTCGTTGCACTATATATATAGAATAAGTATAATCTAGAATTGTTTCTAGAAAGTGGCAAAAATCATGACAAAATAGTTGAATACATTTCATGGCATTATTGTGGTTTAATATCATATAAGGTGGAATATTGTTTCGGTATTACGGGAAATATCGTCATTTAGTAGCCATTTATAGATCATGCAATGGAGTATTATATAGCAGGTAAAAAAAATCCGCCCGTATAGAAAATTGAAGGTCCTGGAAATATTGTTTGTTAGGCCGATGAGATTTCTTCAAATTATTAAAAAAAAAAAAAAAAAAAAAACAGAAAAAAACGCAAATGGCGATCACCTTTAAAAATGAATTCAGTAATAGATACTGTATGAGCCAAATAACGAATAAGGGAACTACACTGCAGAGCTGTTTCGTCCTTCTAGGACTCCACTATATAACTACAGGTAAGTGCCAGAATTAATCACACATGATGGTAAACGCCAAAATTTGACGCACAAATATTTAACCATCCTATTTTGAGCAAAAAACGCCAAATTTTGGCGACGCCAAAATATCCCAAAGTACTGTATGATGCTTAGGGCCAAATTGTGGAAAGTCAGGGAAATCAAAACGAGTCTTAATAATGATTATCTGAATTCATTTTTGGTGATAGAATGGTATTCATCTCCACAAACCAGTAATGAAAACGTCAATTTTCCCCTTTGGCGGATGTAATGATAGCCTATTGTGATAAAATCGTGATCTATCATCGCCCATAATACTCTGACCTGATTCAAACATTCCAAAGACCTCCGGATACCCTTTATATACACGTGTATAAGTTTTTTTGTCGGTTAAATTCTAATATTTACACTTCCACTGTATGTTCTCTATATGAAGGTACTAACAAAATTAGCGTTCATTCCTAGGTGAACAATTAACCTGCCGCGTATGAATACATATAGTACATTGTTGACGGTGCTACGTAGACTGCAGAAGTGTGAATATAAAATCGCGTTTGATTACACATGAAATAATGTTTTATCAACTTTAAAACTTGTTCATAATTGTAAAATTGAAGACAACATTTCAATATTTTTCTTTCGTGATGATTAAAATAATGAATTTGTGTGGAACTATATTTTGTGTACTTGTGTACTTCATTCAGCTGTTTCGTCACTACGTATAACGAACGTAGAACACTGTTTCTTATGATTTTTTTTCAAAGATTACGTTGAAAAATAGTTTTGAAATGTAAATATAAGAAATAATTGTTATTTTTTGTTGTTCACTGGTGTATGAACGGCATTTTTTGACAGATATTTCAACATGACGCGCTGACGCGCGTCATTTAATATATCTGTCAAAAAATGCCGTTCATACACCAGTGAACAACAAAAAATAACAATTATTTCTTAAATGTAATAAAAGATAGTATACCATATATAGGAGTCGACGATTCATTAATCTGGAAATCTATACATTTTAACCACATGTCAACGACCTCGCTTTATTGGTTATACTATCCATGATTATAGTGACCTCAGGCGACATGTGATTAAAAGGTTATGACACAAAATTCTTAATGTGGTGTAGTAACACATACGTCATAACACGGACTAAATTGTTAATACTGCAAGGTCAAACATAACTCTTACGGTAGTACATTGCCAACAAAAGACTAATACAGACCGACTGAAAATAATAACAGGTTGTTGAATATTTTATACAATACATAGTTACATATCTTTTACATTTTTTACCAGTGAAATATCGAAAAAAATTCATTCTACAAAAATGCTATCTTTCACAAGCGAAACACTACGTAAAGCCGGAGTGCGATTGGAAGTTTTCGGGATGCAATTACAGGTATTTATTCACAGGGAATTAAAAAAAAATATTACAGTCTCACATTTCTGGAGGTTGGTCGGTAAAAACATCAGTTAACAGTATCTAACAGTGCCTTCATTAACATTAAATATATTTCACGACTGGGGCTAATATTTTAATTTTTTTTTCATGGGTGTGTAGCACTGAGGATATTGTTGGATATTCTGTTTATTACATTTCATAGCAAAATCTTCCGGGACAGCTTTAAAGTTCTTCCATTGTCGTTTGCAACCAGTCCTTTGATTGATCAAGTCAGAAAAAATGACATTTTTTACTAGTGATTTTTCACTAATAAATAATATCACTTTGGAAGAATGACAAATTCGATATTTCAATGGTAAATACATAAACAACCCAGAATATCAGTTTAGATATGTCCTATAACCGAACTCGGCATAATGAAACGGATTTATCAAGTAACAGTGACACGAATACAACACAGCTGTTGGCAGTATTTCATTATGATACATGAGTAAGGATGTCTGTCTGTAACACTAAGTTACATGTTCTGATTTGCGACAAGTTCGCACATTTCCAATTCCGCTTTTGTTACATTCCGTGTCTACTGATCTTCGCCATTGTTTTTGAGTAAATTCTGTATCGATGTGCCGTTTACAATCAAAACTACCTTCATGCTTGCAGGAAAAGTCAGATCGACAGACAGCGCAACCCAGGTTCCAGTTAGGATAATCGGTCACTAGGTCGCTGCCTTCTTACTTAGAGGAACATCTTGTTGGATGCTTTTATTTCGACATCGCCCGCTTACGAGTGTTAAAATGGCTAACCTAGTACATTATGTATTTATTTAGCAACATTTTAATCGCATCATGAATCTTCAATTACCGTAAAACAGGTGTCCATTTGAAACCCATCGGAGATCATCATCTCTACACTTTTAGATGAATACAGGGTTACTTTTATGCTTTTAATGCCCATATAATTGTGATAAGCTTCTGCATGACTATGTCTTAGTGTATTCAAGAAGAATCATTTAATACATTGCATTTGATCGAGAGCATGGAATGAAAGATGGCAAACATATTTCTCTTAAAAGTTGAGAGCGTAATTTGTCCCCGAAAATCGTAGATCTTACGGCAAAATCGGAGATGTAAAGTCTCACTGAAAATTCTTCATCGGGGGCATCATAGGGTAGAGTGAGGTTTGGTTTGATAGGTTTTGTATTGGTTAACATCCTATCGACAGCTATGGTCATTTAAGGACAGCCTTCCATTGTGTCGGTATAGTTTCACTTTGTATTGGTTAACATCCTAATTACAGCTATGGTCATTTAAAGTCGGACTTCCTTGTGTCGGTATAGTTTGTGTTTGTTAACATTCTAATTACAGCTATGGCCATTTAAAGTCGCCCCTCCCTTGTGTGCGTGACTGTAGTGTATTATTTGTGTATTGGTAGGTTGCGGTATGTTTTTGTTTGTCTCATTGTGATAGCGCGGAACTAATGCAAAAGCAACATTAAAAAAAAAGATTAAAAAAAATCCATTTTTTTTTTAAACTTTTTTTAAACTTTTTTTTTTTTTTTAACTTTAGTTCGTTTGGTACCGGAGTTATATTAATACATAACCAAAAAGTGTCTAAGTAGTTAACACATTAAAATTGGCTTTTTGTCAACAGATATTGCAGTTGAAAGCATTTTGTCAATATATATTGCATTTGAAATTGTCGATCTGTTTTAACATATTGTGTTATCAATTCAATATAATCCTTTTACATTGCACATCCCATTAAACCTCAGCAGCTGACATATAAAATTGAAATAAAAGTACATGAAATTTGCAATTAGATTGTTAGAACGTTAGGCAGCAAAACATAATAGATAGTCTTTTTACTAAAACATATGTAAATGTGCTCTTGTGGTTATGCAAGTTATTTAAGGAAAAAATCTTGAATTTTATCGTTTACTGGTTTGTAAACTGCGATGTATGAAGAAATATCAACTATTTTTAAATAAGCTTTTGATTTTACACAATCATTCCGCGTCTATTAGGAACATTATAATTTAAAAGTGCTTTTCTTGGCTCATAGCTCACACACGTTTGGAAATATCTCTTGTTATCTACCATAATGCATTTACTCCTGCATTTCAGCACACCGTAAATCACTTCTAGGCTCTTTACGGCAAAACATCATTAAACTATCGTACTTAATCCCATTTAACCTGGCTTTTATTGGGAACTACTCTAGCATAGAACGTTTTCTTAATTATTTTTACGTTTCTATTAAAATACCGTGTCATTTTATCTGACTCGGGACCCGAATCGATACTAAAAACGACCATAACATCTTTTATTTTATCTTTTAAATACCAATGCTTCACCGAGTCAATGGAATTATCTAGGTGGGTTACTGGTACACACATTTGATGAATCACTATTTGTCAGTAATATTGCAGGCGATCATCATTCGTAGGTTTGCCTATCAAACGTTAAAAGAACCGTGTAAATCGGAAAAAAAGAATATGCCTGCTGTAACTGTATGTCGTAAGACGCAACTAAAAGTGGAAATTCGGGGATTTCTTCCGTGTCCTCTTTTAATTGGAAATTTTAGAGACCAAGATAGATCTTCTGCCTCAATTGCAACACTGGGAATCTTAAATCTGTCCCTTTTTTCATCACTACTCCGTCTGTGTCTTTAATAATTGAATCTCGTCCGGATATCTGCTCCCACATCAGCCGATCTCTTGAAAACTTAGTATTCCTTATCATCATGGCATGTAGTTATGTTTCCTTGAACTAAACACTTTGACTATTGTTTCAACAGTTATAAACTATTGTTTCAACAGTTATAAACCATTGTTTCAACAGTTATAAACCATTGTTTCAACAGTTATAAACCATTGTTTCAACAGTTATTGTCCTTTGCTTATTTCTGAGTTTGATTTTTGTTGATCTTTCCTGAAGATCCTCTCCCGTAGCTTACAACCAATTCTTTGTTCCCTGATTCTCAATGTTTATTCACCTACTGATGATAGATAATTTGGAACCATATGTTGCTGTTCCGAAACTATAATTGATGACTACGCAATTACAAATGGTTTCAGATTTAAATATTTAAATTAGAAAATGCAGCCTGTTACAAAGTTTCCATCTTTATTTTTTCAGCCTTAATATGTGCTACATCAGTACCAGGGTAATGGTATGCCATCAAAGCAATAACGTTTCCCCGTTTCAGCTACACGGGGTCATATCACTTTATTGCATTGAAACATGAAACCAAAACCTATTACATGTGTGTACATACAGTGTGCAACACGGAGCCTTTTCGAACATGGCACCATGTTACAAAATCTGATACTGATATAACACCTATTGCTCTTAACATGTTCTACTTTCTGAAGATATTTTTTTATTTTTTGTTTTATTACATTAATTAACAATTATCTTCTTTAACTAATGGTATTTTGTTTGGATATGTTTACACATGAAAATGCATATATCCAAATGTAAACAACCATATGGCCTTACGATAGATTCATTATTTACATTGAATGTGATTTCAATTAAGGAATGTTAGTTGGTATGGCTTAATGTTTAATGCTAATTGGATCGTATCTATTATATGGTTCATAAAATATTTACTGTATGTATGAAACCCACTCAAGTGTGTCGCTGTTATAAGTAGTATATATATACAGTTATATAGTTTAAGAAATTCGGATTTCGTTGATTCATTGGTCTTTACGCTCCTCAAGGTAAGTCTTTAAGTATCGTACTCTTTCATTTGTATTGTATTGCATTCAATTTGAAACAAAACTATTTGAAAGTTACTTTAATATTTTTGAAAGTCCTGTCATCACATTAATGGTGATTATCAGAAATGTCCACAAATAACGGGTACAATTCTTCAGCTGAATTGTATTGTTTTCAATTTGAAACAAAACTATGTGAAAATTACTTTAGTATTTTTGATAGTCCTATCATCACAGTAAAAACGATTTATCAAAAATGTCCATAAATAACGGGTACCGTTCATCCGCTGAAAGATGAAATACATTAAACTGAACTCATTTCGGATACTCACTAAACCGGACTGTGTTTGTCGAGTGAAATGTTACCATTTAGGGGCTCGGGCATACCGGTCTATTAAAATGAATGAAAATGAAAAATCGATAAGTGACATGTTTTGAATGTGTAGCTAGATAGTACCACGTACTATTATCTTTACTCTGGCTTTACAATTGATATTTCAATTCCTACTCAAGTTGGACTCAATGAAACTACCAAACCTAATCTGTTTCATTTGCTCATGAATTTGACCAGATTAACACTGATCAGTGCGTATGAATACATGATTAAAATCCTTCCGTGGAACGATTTCACTTTTTCTACATTGTTGTTATAAACATGGAATACTACTAAAATTATCAAATTGATAATGTATTCTTGTATTTTATGAAAGACCACATATGCTAAATACTTCTATTTTGACAAAATAATGCTGTTTTTAATCCTTAAATTGCGGACTATTTTACTCGACCGACTAGACATGCACAATCCGAAACTCCTCGGGCTTTTCCGCATTTGGACTTGCACATGTTTCAAGTTATTAATATCTAGACCGACTTTTTTATTGGAAAAAAAAACCAATTGAAATATAAGGATTGAATCTTGATTTGGTCGATTTCATGGGGTCATGAATTGAGTTGCTCTTGAGACAAATTCACCATGAATAAATTTGTCTCAAGAGCAACTCAATTCATCGCAGTTCATTAAATTTGTCTCAAGAGCAACTCAATTCATGACCTCGTGAAATCGACCAAATCAAGATTCAATCCTTAAATAATTTGTGCACATTATTTATGAACATTTAATATAGTAAATTTATTAAAAGTAGCAATTTTCATCTTCTCACCCTGATATCTCTACATCTGTCCCTTTCCCTCCCAACTATTTGCTATCTTTCTATATAAATCAATGTACCCATTTTGTGTCGTTATCAAACTTTCTGTAGCATATATATGTGGAGAGGGCTTTTCTAAGTTGTAATAACTTGTGCCCGATCCATTTATTTATAACAATAAGATATTTTCAAATCAAAATATTAAAATGATCGTGATATAATTTGGCAATACGATAATTTTTGGATTTCAAATGTACATACTTGAGGCAGGATAACCTCTTCAGGAAACATTACGTAGGGACATCCCGATCGAATTTGTAAAGTTAATTTAGCCTAGTATTATTTTTCATACGGAAGAAACCCGATTTCGACTGATGGCATTGTTATAGCAATATGTGTTATATGCATATCTACTACGTCCGTGCAAATATTTATAAAGGTGATATGTGGTATCCACGGATAATACTGCTCCATTGCATGATCGAAAGAGACGACTGAATTCAAGAGCTTTGATATCTCCCATCGCACTGCTTCACTGTTGGTACAATGGTATTTAGTGGAGCGTTCGCGCCTGTGAGGCACAAGGAGACAAAACAAGCAAGGCACAACAACACACGCATGCATTTCGCACTCAGGGGATGCCGTCCTTAAAGGATGATAGCCGTTGATAAGAGGTTAAAAGTTATAAACAAAAATAAAGTATGTATGATTAGACGACTGCGTTTCTGTATAGCATTGTCACACTGACATGCCACTATCTTACACGGGGACGGGACGCTCCAACGTCTTAAATCTTATTGATAAAGGCTGAAAACAGCCAACACTAAAGCCGAAAACAACATTGATTGATTGAATGACTGATCAAAATCTTTACGACCAAATAGTATAAAGGGTAATAATATATATTAATTAGAGACGTATTTTTAAAATATATCGATATACAGTGCAACTTCCGAACACAAATCCTCTCGAAACTGATACCATTGACCATTTACCGCCTATTCATACCGACATGACAATGTCAGGAATCGATCATTCTTTATTGTAGCAATAAAAACTACCCAATACCGATCCCTCTGGATTCCGCATACAGAGCAGATTTTGTATCCACAATAGGTTAAAATATACCTAAAATTAATTCTGTAAACCAGCCTTACCTGAGCGAACATGACAGGTGCTCGGCCAACCGACCGTGAAAGCAACACCCGTGACGATTGCTGTCATAACGTTTATTGTAGGACATACGCGTATGGAAGGTAAATTGGAGCATTATGTTTTAAATGTCTACTAATTAAATCGGTACGAATCATCTACAACTTAGGAGCATTATGTTGTAAATGTCTACTTATTAAATTGGTACAAATCATCTACAACTTAGGAGCATTATGTTGTAAATATCTACTAATTAAATCGGTTTAGGTCAAACCAACTCGCCACGCGTCAACGAAACGGTACGATCGCTTTACCACTGTAAAACACGTAAAGCTAAAAAGTTTCGCATGTTCCGTACACGAGGATCCGTACAGATTAGTTTGCAGCAGAAAGTTAATGATGGATCGAATGTCATCTTAAAATACAATATCAATGCCCTTGATACGGTTGGTAGGAACTAGTTGATGTTATAAAATCTTTCTCTAAATGTTTATTTGTATAACCGATCATCGAGAATGATACGGAATAATCGTTTGGTAATAGCTACATCGATCATAAAATATCATAATCGACCAATGAAATTTCATCTATCCTAAGAAAAGGTTTCACAAAATTTACCATCAGGTAACAAAACCTATTACAATCGAAACTTGATCGGAAGAGGTCATCCAATTATTCCGATTAATCGACTCCTATCACTAGAAATAAATACTCCTTATCGTGCCCTATAGGGAACAACCAACCAATTGAAAAAAATAGATTTTTGAAACAGCCCCTGTGTATAGAAAGTTGAGCCAAGGATAAAATGTCCGGAAGCCACTGATTGGCCAGTATGTTATGAAGCGAGAAAATAGATATGTAGCCTGATAGGTAACTATCAATAAGAAATGTTGATATTAATTTCGTAAGTCCGATTGATTTTTTTCCCAAAAGTTCAGGTAATAACAATTAACAGGTAAACATTTAAGATTTTTGAGAATTTTTACTACGAAATTCACCTACATGTATTTTCAAAAAGGCTACCCTGGAGAAAATTTGAGCTGAAGGACCCAACTTTTTTTTTTGATTAGGTGTTATATCAGACCCTAAACTTTTGTTATAAACCATAATTGTCTTATTGAATTCAAGAATTTGAATGAAATACTCCAAAACGTTAACACTAAAGTCTATGGGAAAACAATTGGTTGGTTGGTCTCTATAAGCATACATGTTTAGTGTCATGCCGGGTGCAGTTCAGTGCTGATGTCAGCATTGTGAAATGATACCGATGTACAGGACAGACGTTTGAAATAAGAATTAGAACTTATTTCACTAGTTTAATTTGATAGGGGATTCAATGGCTTCATTAACTTTTATCTAAAACACTGATTCAAAGATAAACATATATCAGCTCCGGTTCCTGACCGGTCAAAATGGATAACTTTTCTTGATCGAACCTCTTCTAAACCGGCCACTGCATAAAAGTCTGAAACATCACTAAGACAATCCAGGTGTTAAATATATCTACATTGGTTTAGATATGTTGGTACGGTGGACATGATTAAAACGAATACTTCGGTGTGATTTATTATTGTTTAACGTGCAACAGCGGAGGTAATTTAAAGACAGCCTCCCGTGCGTGCGACATATATGCGGGTCTTGAGTGTGTATGTGTGTTTTGGAAGGCTGCGGTATGTTTGTGTCCAGTCTCCTTGTGATAGGCCAGGATGTTCGCCGATTAATAGTGCGACATCAATGAAACACCCCACCCGGTCTCATTATACTGACAACGGGCGAGCCAGTGTCTGGTATATCTCGACCAAGGGTCAGAACCCAAATCCTTTCTCACAGAGGCGAAAGCTCATCGTAAGCAGTAAAGTGAGGCATTGTCAAGGGAGACAATTTTGAGAAAATTGTTCAGAAAAAAAAGAAAAGATAATGTCCAAAATTTAGTCCCTCTTACGATCATGAAATATGGGTATCAGGTACAGTTATGCCGTACCTGATTGACATAAAACAAAGACATGTTAATTATGAAACTTAAGTTTTTCTATGATATGACATTTTGTTAATTAACATATTCAATTATAAAGTGTTTCACTGCAAAAGTAAATAAACATAACGGCCTGTCACAGCCAAATTGATCTCTTTTTAAAAGTTGTCGATGTGACGTGAACGACCGCTTCTTTTTCTCTCCGATATCTGCGAGAGGTCACATTTATAGATTTGCAGAATATTTAAAAAACATGTATTTGATAATTTATTCTTTTTAGTCTCATATTTCTCTCTATCTTGATAGCAAACACCAATTATAACAACTTTCGCTCTTCCGACATATCTTCCTGTCCTAATCAAACTATATTGGTAAGTTATATTCCCTTTAAGCGTCATATTAACACCAAGGCATTTAAATACGACACCAGTTTAAAAAAGAATAGAGCTGAATGTGTCTCACACACACGTTTGTTGTGGCTTGAATATGATTTAATTCGAGACCATGTATACGAAGATAATAAACAGCTATGTTTCGGAATGTAATTGTATAAGTGATATATTTGTTTTTTTAAATGGCGACTGACCCATGTATCATATTAAAATAGTATTTTTTCAGGAAAATTTATTTTCATTAACCGAAATGACTTGAATTCCTTATATTATTTTTCGGGAAAGCGTAGATTTTGTCATTTGGGTGGAGATAAAAAAAAAAAAAAGCACGCTCCCGTCGCCTGTGAAGGGCAGAGCCCGTGGTAACCATGATACTGACATGTAGGGGATTGGAGAGCTGGTATGTAATGACCGAGCTATATCCTAACGTTTTAGTTATAGAATCATCCAGAGAAATTTTGGATCCTACATTCTTATGACCATTTATTGCTAATTGGTCGTTGATGACGATATATTAAAATATCAGTAGATCTCGGTAGAGAAGAGGATGGCACGAATATCAGGTTGTTTAGTTGTACGTCGCAGAGGGCATTGACATTATAAATCGGTAGATGGTTTATGGTATAATGGGTAAAATCAGAGCTTTAACAGCCGAGACTGGTACAGCTGGTCCCGAGATAACGGATAACTCTAACTCGGGTAGGCCATGGAAAAGGATTAGTTTTCATTAATGTTGTAAGAGGCTATCAGTTATCAGATATTCCATTTGAAAATTTGATTTATTTCACTTTTTTTCCCCAAATTGCCATTAAGAAATACCGTATGTTAAAGAGGCTTGCCCGCAGAGAGATCAGAAAAATTGGCTAATAGAAAAATATTGTTTACACATGACAGATTATTGGAATTGTTGAGTTTTTCATTTTATTTTCCTTATAAAACGCTGAAAAGTGATATTAACACCTCATTTTTTAAATATTATTTATTTAAAGAGGATTACCCGCAGACGGACCGGTAAACGGCACATCTCCGATCACTAAATAAACTTCAGTACACGTTTCTATGTGACAAAATCAGAGGCTTTCCGACTTTATTTCTTGAAAACAATTACAGAATATGTATTTAAAAGACGTTTTAAAACTCAACCTGAGAGGGAAATGTATAGAATATAACGGCAAATCTTCTTTGTAAATCGCCGCTGCCTTTGAAGTTATCACTGTGCGGCACTGTGCACGTGCTTGTTTCTTTGATGTGTCAATCAAATTAGACTTTTTGCGGGTTGCGATTAAATAAATAATATTTAAAAATGAGGTTTTAATATCACTTTTAAGCGTTTTATAAGGAAAATCAAATGAAAAACTCAACAATTCCAACAATCTGTCATGTGTAAAAAATCTTTTTCTATTAGCCAATTTTTCTGATCTCTCTGCGGGCAAGCCTCTTTAATCACAACCCGCAATAAGTCCCCGCTATAAAGTGGAGTCTAATTTGATTGACACATCAGAGAAACAAGCACGTGCACAGTGCCGCACAGTGATAACGTCAAAGGCAGCGGCGATTTACAAAGAAGATTTGCCGTTATATTCCATACATTTCCCTCTCAGGTTGGGTTTAAAACGTCTTTTAAATACATATTCTGTAATTGTTTTCAAGAAATAAAGTCGGAAAGCCTCTAATTTTGTCACATAGAAACGTGTACTGAAGTTTATTTAGTGATCGGAGATGTGCCGTTTACCGGTCCGTCTGCGGGTAAGCCTCTTTAAGTACATTATTTTCATTACCGAGCTGTAATACATACATGATGCAATGTGCAATATATGCACCGCTAATATTTGACAATTTACTTGCAAATTAAATAAATTATGTGTTTTTTAACGAGTTGATATCGGTGAGTTTCAGATAAGTTTTACCTTTTAATTTTTGTTTCGAGCCTAAGGTGTTTTCTTTTGTGGATGTAACCTTCTTCGGTGTTTTTGACCCTAAATACTCAAATTGTTGAGGGACCGTTTAATTATATAAATAGTGGAGTGTTTGGTTTGTTTTTGTTTAACGTCCTATTAACAGCCAGGGTCATTTTAGGACGTGTTAGGTTTTGGAGGTGGAAGAAAGCCGGAGTATCCGGAGAAAAACACCTGCCTACGGTCAGTACCTGGCAACTGTCCCACGTAGGCTTCGAACTCGCAACCCAGAGGTGGAGGGCTAGTGTTAAAGTGTCGGTACACCTTAACCACTCGGCCACCGCGGCCCCTCCAGATTGTACCAGTAAACTAAGTAAATAGCGTATACAGCGTATAGCACGCATTTTGAAGACACGAGTGGAATGTAGAATGGGAATCTATTATAAAACATTAATCGTTCATTTAAAACTTAAGACATTTTTTATGACCCAATAAGACGATAAACAAGTCATATCACTTTACGGTCAGTAATTTATGGAAGCGTATTAGGGCCACATGTAAACTTTTTTTTTTTTATTTTCCAAACTTAAATGTGTAAATTAAACACTTTAATGTGTACAATTTGCACTTTAATCTGTAAATTTATAGTTTAGCAAAGTGTGGAAATTAAAACTAAAAAAAAGTTTAAATGTGGCCCTAATACGCTTCCGTAGTAATGAGTGTCTATGGTGATGTATACTAGTCAGTATCAGAAATTGTCCATTTTCTGATATAAAAAATATTTCAAATAATTTACTTTATTGTGTCAAATATAAGGACATAATTCAGTTATCAAGGTTTTCATTACAGTAGCGTTCGAAACGCACCAGCATGGCTGCTATGGCAAAGAATAGATTTAGTAATTAAGGTGAATTTTTGAAATATGTTTTTCATAACAAGAAATGGAAATATAGAATTGGTACGCGTTGATTGCATTTACTCATTTGTGTCTTTAGAGACAAAACTGTATATCAATACATTTGCAATCACACAATGGAGAGGTCTATTCTAAAAATGTTCAACTAAAACAATGTGTTTGCTGTTGTTTTATATCAAAATTCTGTATACTAAAAAACTGAACGTCGTTAATAAAAATAATGGAATAATTAATTGAAAAACATTAACATTGGAAACATTAGAACTGTTGATATTAGAGACCATGTCATTACTGAAACTAAGTTTTCAGAAGGAATCATAGCTTTAATATATCGCTTACGATGAAAAAAGTCTATGTTAATGTATCCATTATAATAATAATAAATCCTATATTAATGTATCCATTATGGTGATGATTTTTATTGAAAAGCAAGATGAATATTGTGTTACTCATAAATCAAACTATTGGCATCATTTGTTATAGAAATAGATAAAAGCTTTCAATATTTTGAATGAAAGTACAATATGAATTTATTTCACCTTAAATGTTGAAACATCATCCAAAATCAAACAGATCCAGAACAGTACTAATTTTGAGAGGAAGGACTCCTTTCTGACCAAGATGAAAACAAATTGCATCCCAGATGAATCACCTCAACTACCATCGACAGCATTATAAGACATTTGATCTTTCCTGACCCAAACTGCAATTGATACGTTTGAAAGTTTCACCTTATTATAGGTGCGTCCTTAAATGACCTTAGATGGTAATAGGACGTTAAACAAAATAAACCAAACCAAACCTTATTATAATCATTAAAAACAATGACGAAATTGTTAACTCTTGTATTAAATGCAATTCAAATCATAGTTAAAACAAACACCTTACGCATATATCTCGGTATATTGTGACTGGATGGTATGTTGTGACTGGATGGTATGTTGTGACTGGATGGTATGTTGTGACTGGATGGTATATTGTGACTGGATGGTATGTTGTGACTGGATGGTATATTGTGACTGGATGGTATGTTGTGAACGAAAAGTGTCTTCGGCAGTATGCTTCAGTGCGATAGCACTTTAAAGGCAGCGTCATCATTTAGGTGCTGTTACATGGAGACAAACAAAAACATGTCATCCCTCACACAGGGAAGGCCGTCCTAAAATGACCTTCGCTATTGATAGGACGTTAAACAGTAGTAAACCTAAACCAAACCCACACAGGAGGCCGTTCTTGAATGACCGTAGCTGTTGATAGGACGTTAAACAATATTGAGCCAAAACTATACCACGGATGTATCTTGCACATAGAGAAAGCCGTCCTTAAATTACCATACCTGTTGATAAGACGTTAAACAATGCTAAACCAAATCAACTGCGCAAAGAGGAGGCCGCCCCTGACGACAATAGTTGTTGATAACAATGCTAAATCAAAAGCATTGGTCATTTGGTCCTCCTAGAGCTCAGTACCCTTCTTTCCGTCCTCCTTACTTCAAGTGCTCCAGTTTGTCCGCCAGTTCAATATCATCATCCTTATCCTTCCTTGCCTCACCACCCTTTGGCTTATTCTCTTAATTCAACGCCCTCTTCCTCATCCATTATCCCTCCAAATTACTTTTTCGAGGCCAAGACGAAGCAGACACAGTTTGTTTACTATAATCGTTCAAGCGTATGCTACAAGAACATTTCGGAAAATGGCTTCATCTACATATACAAGCTTCGATTATCTGGATAAAGAAGTGCTTGGTAAAATATTTTTCTGGAAAAGACATCACTAACACATAAGTCATAAAAAATGCAGTTAGCATGCTGAAAGACAATATGCTCGAAAAACATTAGGAAAAGTGGAGGATATGATCACTGGTTCGAGCGCAAAATTGAATTATTTAAATGTTGGTATAATAAAACAGTTATTTATGTGTATTTCTAAAAAGAATATTTTATTGTCCCCTTGACATTAACTATTTCCCTCGGCTTTGCCTCGAAATAGTTTATGTCACTGGGACAATAAAAGCGCTATTTCTTTCACACCCATACAATAATTGTATCATAAGAAATTGTTGTTTACAATATGCAATATCAAAAATAAAACAAAAAAAGAATAAAAAAAAAACCCAAAAACCGCAAGAACTACACATATGGTATCAGTATATTTTTACATATTTTTCTACAGAAATGGCAGTCCTTTTCAAATGGCGTTCGCTTGCCTTCCTACTATTTGGAGTTTTGTATGAAGGTGTATGCGCAAAGTCCCATGCGGAACTTGTGAAACGAGCTTTTGATAAAGGACGACAGGCCGTAACTGAGCGTTATGACGTCATCAAACCAAACTTCCATGGTAAGTCCATGAAATAGAAATAGATGGACGCATATGCAAATATCTATTTTATTAGGCTAAAACAATTGATTGTAGGTACTAAACAGAAACAAGTATAAACTGTCAACATTGCCGTTTTTCTAAAATTCTGATATTTTGCTACTTCTAAAGCTTTTTGAAGTAGCTATCATAGTTTTCACAGGTCTGAAAAACATAAAAAAAAAACTATTTATTCTTCACAGCTTTATCAAAATGGCAAATGTTATATAGATTACAGATATATATTCTTTGGTATATGTCATATGTAGGGTTAACAGGCTAAATTTACATTTAATAAATATGCCTTTTTTCAGAATTATGTATTTCTACTGTACATGGCTACCTAAGACATATTTGAAGGGACTATACCATATCTTCTGCATGTCCATATTGCAACGCTTAGGATCTTAAATCTTTCCGTTATTTCGTCATTGATCCATCTTTCTCTGTTTTGTTTTCTTAATCCATTATATCCGTCTCCATATTACCCTGGATGTTGCTTGGATGTTCATTCCCTAAAAAAAAACAAAAAAAAATGGGACCCTTCACATGGTTTAATTGCGTGGCTCAGCGTTAAGGGGACCTAGTATTTTGCTCAGCGTTAATGGGACCTAATACTTTGCTCAGCGTTAAGGGGACCTAGTATTTTGCTCAGCGTTAAGGGGACCTAGTATTTTGCTCAGCGTTAAGGGGACCTAGTATTTTGCTCAGCGTTAAGGGGACCTAGTATTTTGCTCAGCGTTAAGGGGACCTAGTAGTTTGCTCAGCGTTAAGGGGACCTAGTACTTTTCGTTAGTTTGGTATTTACATGATTCCTTGCTACTGTCACCAACCAGTATTTCGGCCCGAGTTCCAAACGACACCACCCTTCCATCTCTGATTACCTCTACATACTATCCTCTACACTACATTCCGATGTTGGAATATCCCTATCCTTCATACACTATGACGAAAGAGTCTTTTGGTCTCGTATCACTACCAAACCTCTGACAAAACTTTCTCCGAGCCAGCCGTATTCTTCATCTTTTTTTTTAAATTTCTTTATTTGATGTTTTTACCAAAATACGTGGTTATTGAAAGTTTTTTCAAAATTTTCTTCCTTTTACGGTTCAATTATGAACGGAACGAGGGAATAATTTACCGATAAAATTGCTGTAACTTGACCGACTTTTGATGTGGTCATTATCAAATTGTCAACACTCGAGATTAAGAAGTGTAATCAACGATACTTTGAAAAATCTAAATGAATTTTCCAGTTGTACATATTTTGGATTTGCACTTTGACATTTTCGATCATTTCACGGAAGACACCGTACTTTATACTGCACTATCTCGTCGGGTGTTGTGTTTCATATTTTCTTTAAAAGTGTGTATTAATTACTTTAATTCAGCTTCCTATTCACGCCCGCTGACTGTGTGTGTTTGCATGCTTTAATGAGACAGATGACTAACCAACATGGTAACCCAGTCTACTCTACTGGTCGCTCAGATGAAATGTCTAATCGTTTTACCGTCTAGCCTTATAGCTGGTTTAATGCGTGGACATGTATCTACTGAATACCTGTTTTAAGTAAAGTCCATTTTTTTTAAACCTGACACTGGCGGTTACGACTGACAGATGTTAGCACAAACAGACGAAGTTGTAAGAGTTGCCCCCCTTGACCGCAGATTATTCCAAATGCTTATGACACCGGCGATGACGACTGAAAGATGTGAACACAAAGCGACGAATTATAACAGTTGTCCCCCCTGACCGCAGATTATTCCAACTGCTAATCACCCTTTTATTCATAAATAAGTTGCAATGATGTTTTTCGCAGTAGTTAAGAATTGATTAATTTTGATTTACGTGTTGACTATAGAGTACGATGTGGCGGGATTAGAGCATGGCTGCCGTTGGAAGATGGGCTTGATGATGAAGCCTTCACCATTTGCTCAGTACATGGAACGACATGCCGTGTTTTACCTGGCCGCTACTCGATATATCGTCCAAAGGTAATGGTTTAAACTCAGTTGATAGTTGTTATTGGTAAGAGTTCCTGGCGATCTTTAGTCTCCGAAGTGTCACTGTATGTGATATATTATACCCGTTTTCTATTTTGTGTGATAGTATCATATTTCTCAATCGTATCAAAAGTGATCCCCTTCCCGAACCCGAGTCCCCTTTAATGTT
The DNA here is from genome assembly GCF_902652985.1 of Pecten maximus. Classification (NCBI taxonomy): domain Eukaryota; kingdom Metazoa; phylum Mollusca; class Bivalvia; order Pectinida; family Pectinidae; genus Pecten; species Pecten maximus. The sequence goes on along the minus strand of NC_047031.1, from coordinate 31,478,895 downwards.
TTGACATTCATATTGTTTATTGTGTTACTGTTATCGTCCAATCAACAGTTAAGGTCATTCAGGGACGGCTTCCCGTGCGTACGATATGCATGCGTGTGATGACTTTGGATGTGTATTTTTGGAGGCTGCGGTATGTTCCTGTCCGCACATTTACACGATCTGTTGATGTCTCCATGACACCCGTCCCCATACGACCCTGGCTGTTGCGATGACGTTAAACCCTGAAATAACGCAACAAACAATAATCACGAATGTTCGTCATCCAGCTGCATGTTTATTTTTTTATGAATACAGATCTTCGATGAATCCCAGAGAAATCCTGTCCGACCCAGCCTTCCGCGAGGAATGGAAAACCCAGAGTGCAGAGCAGGGTATTATGGAGGAGGGAGGGTGTGCTGGAGACATTGCTGCAGTAAAACAGTTTTGTAAAAGTCACTTAAACGAACGATTCCGAACGGCTGATGGTTTATGTAACAACATCAATAACCCGACGTGGGGACGTGCTGGTACTCCCCATGCCCGGTTTCTCCCTCCATTGTATGGGGACGATTTAAGTAAGTTGTTATTTTGTTTGTTTTCTCGCGTAACATATCGGATCGAATTGTGTTTTCACTTTTAATAAAATCTGTCCTCTGCGATGTACCATACATTGTAGCTACTATGTATATATGGATTGAGAAAAACAGGGACATATGGAGAGCGTATGTGGGAAGATATGTAGATAGCTCCTGATATTTATAATCGCAATGATAATGAAAACAAAATCGTGTTAAATAAGATTGATTTCATGTTAACTGATGGCGAAGAAAAAAAAAACAATTAACGGAAATGATGCGGGGACTATTTTTCTAAGGTATTAATATTTCATAGATGTATTCTTGGAACTCGGTGTAAATTAGGCGTAAAAACCCGAAATTTAGTCCCTATGAAAATAATTTGGTTTTCAGTACATTCTTTGTTGCTGTGATGTTTTGCAGATATGGGAGACACACCTCGTATTGACTCCGTCGCTGGAGGTTTACTTCCCAGCGCAAGGGACGTATCCGTGAAAGTGTTCAGACATTTCGAGTTTAATAACCACCCAACACACACGCATATGTTAATGGCCATGGGGCAATTCATCGATCACGATCTAACATTCACTCCACATGAAAAAGGTAAATACACTCATAGTTGTGTCCCGTGGTTTGATTTTGTTTGGTCTTTTTGTATATTTGATCAGATCTGTTCGTCTTGACAGGTAATAAGTTCGTTGCAGTATTCGTTTCCCCTTCTCATTACCTTTCTATTTGGCTGCTAGCATTAATGGTTCCGTCATTTTGTTATTTGTTTTTTATTTTTGTTTTAAGGGGGGGGGGGGGGGGGGGTAATTGTGTCCGTCCCGTCCAAGAACATCATAAATCACACAACTTTATTCCCTTTGTGATGTTGATTCAACAATATACGCGAGTCCTGAATTATTACCCCTGATATTCGATATGGTTTCCACATCACTTATATAATATTTAATTATTTAATTGCCATAGATCAATACAATTATATCTAATGTGTTTATCAACCATATGATATCAATAATTTTTTTTTTTTTATTTCTTACCATTTTCTTTGTCTTATTTATTGAGTATTGTTTGGCCTTAAATTTCTTAAATTGGCGAAGCATCGTCCAACAACAGACTTCTTGATTCAGTGTTATGTAGCATTGTAATGCTAGTGTTCCCGGTGATTACAGATTCTTAACTGGATAATAAAACAGGAAGCATTAATTAGACGCGTTAAAGGGCAGCTTTTATTTGTATTCCTTATTATAGATATGCACTGACAAAGATCAATCACATCTTAATCATGTTAATACACCTTGATAAGTAGACTAATGTGTAAACCCTGTATGCTTTTTGTTGTTTTATTAGGGCAAAATGGCGCCGATATTGATTGCTGTTTAAAAATGCCGAATGGTCTTCTAATCGACAGGTAATTGTTTTCTTCTATTTCTTGCAAATTATATGCAGTGTACTTTCGTTTCCTTCTCAAGAAATTTATTTTCTCCATAATGTGGCCTTGCCTCCTATATTACCGTATGCATTTGCATTGAGCATTCGCCCCTGTGACAATGTTGAAGTTAAAGGACGGCTTTCCTGTGCATGCCAACTTAAGAGAAGCCCAGTTGTATGTTTGGCCTTCTATGTCTTGGTATGGTTTGGTTTGTACTGTTAAACGTTCTATGGACAGCGAGGGTCATTTAAAGACGGCCTTCCATATCTGCGTATTGTTTAATGTCCTCTCAACAGCTTAGGTCATTTACGGACGGCCTCCCATGTCTGCATATTGTCTAATTCCTCTCAACAGCTTAGGTCATTTACGGACGGCCTCCCATGTCTGCGTGTTGTTTAATTCCTCTCAACAGCTTAGGTCATTTACGGACGGCCTCCCATGTCTGCGTATTGTCTAATTCCTCTCAACAGCTTAGGTCATTTACGGACGGCCTCCCATGTCTGCGTATTGTTTAATTCCTCTCAACAGCTTAGGTCATTTACGGACGGCCTCCCATGTCTGCATATTGTCTAATTCCTCTCAACAGCTTAGGTCATTTACGGACGGCCTCCCATGTCTGCGTATTGTTTAATTCCTCTCAACAGCTTAGGTCATTTACGGACGGCCTTCTATGTGTGTGAGATGCATGCGTGAAGTGTTGTGTATGTTTATTAAGGGGGCTACGACAAGGTCGTGAATGTCTGTGGTGAACGAGTAAATACAAAACTGACTAAATACCAACTCATCATCGAATCTCGGATATGTCTTGGCTTATAAAAGCAGTGAATCAATCAGGATAAGAACCAACATGTAATCACTACAATGGCTTCATTGTCTTGTTGTAGACCCGAATGTTTCCCCATCAATGTAACCGCTGGAGATCCTCATTTCCGTAAGGACTGTCTTAACTTTGCCAGATCGTCCCCAGCGATCCAGACCGGCTGTGGTGTGAGTAAGTGTCATGCGCACTAGAAGTATTTCTCAGTAAACATGTTTGACCACACAAGGGCATGGCACCGATATGATTGATCTTGCTTTGGTTCATTTACTCGATGTTTCAACTGTTATTTCGAAACATGCATATACCTTTTTGTTTTCGTATTCATGAATTATTCCAATGGAAAAATGGATTTTATTTGTTCTCTGCATAATTAGCATTGTTAGCATAATTCGTAAGAAGTGATTACGTCTAATAGGCATACAAAATACTTACCTGACTGTATTCCGTGTTAAATCAGTTAGAAATAATTAAAATCTAGAATGAAATTCAACAATATGGTATAACAATACTTTTCACGCATAGTTCACGAGTGATTCCATGGTTGCTAGGGAAGAAATAATAATATCTCGTATAATTCTCAGGTGATCCTGTGGGTACTGGTGTTGGGATTAACTATATCTCGTATACTTAACGTCGACGACCATATCACGTCACATCAACATTTACTAGCGATGATGTAACAGAGCGCATGATAAATTAAATTTAAACCACTGCCTCCGCTAGGGATCGAACCCGGGACCTCTGGCTTACTAGTCTTATGCTCAACCGATCGAGCTAAAGAGAAGATCTCTCTAGCCGAGCGGTATATTGCGGCTAGTATTTACCAGTGTTACATAGACTTTAGATACATAGAGAGTTAACAGGTTCCCTTTGTTTGGTAGGTCACACTGAGACAATGAATCAGATCACGGGTTTTTTTGTTCCCTTTGTTTGGTAGGTTGTAGAAAGACACTGAATCAAATAATGTTTTGTTTCCTTTGTTTGCATCGGTAGGTGACAGGGAAACACTGAATCAGATAAAAGTTTGTTTCCTTTGTTTTGTAAGTCACAGGGAGAAACTGAATCAGATAATTTTTGTTCCCTTGTTTGGCAGGTAACAGGGAGACACTAATCAGATCACGAGTTTCGTGGATGCCTCTAACATCTATGGTTCGAGCTTTTCGGAAATGACTGCACTGAGGAACAGAAGCGGAGGTATTGCATTTGTTTTTGGCCAATGATAACGATGCTGTTTATTCGCCGCATTTAAATCCGCCGTTATTTTGGGGAGTTCAGATGCAGATGCAGCGAAGGATTAATAAATGGTTGATTTGCATTTCGTTTGGTATTGTTTTCATTTGATCATAATTACTGTAAATAATTGAGATTTCGTGAATACTTTATTTTGCGAACTAACTTCTTCAGATATTTCCTTTCAAATATTCGCGAGATTTGAATTCGCCATTTACTCATCGCGTATCTAAAACGAAATATAAGATATTCACATTTCGTTGAAGATACATTTGCAATATTATTCCTATCATTTGAAGGTTTAATGTCCTCTCCCGACAACCTGCCTCCCCCTGGCCCGAGGGACACGTGTGCATTGACCGCTGACCACACGGAACGTTGCCTAAAAGCAGGTATGTATACCCATGGTCAACGTGTTTAGAAACGTTACGACGAGTATACAAATATATGATCATAGTATCTACAAACATCAAGGCAGGTTTAGTATATTATAGTAAGTGGACAACCGTGTCCAGATTTGGTATATTATCATGGACTGCCGTGTCCAGATTTGGTATATTATAGTCAGCGGCCTTTTTGGTCGGAGATGCTGCCTATAAATGGCTTACTTTGTTAAAATATGAGTCAATAATATCAATCTAAACCCGAGCATGAACATGTGCAATAATTGTGTGGTCCTCCAGCAAGGTAGGGGTTGGTTTTTGTTTTTTGTCTGCCGTCAATTAGGCTCAATATACCCAACATCCCATGGCATGTTGATCGTAGAAGACGACCGTCAGTGCTTGACTATCTTCTACATAGTGTCGGGACACATTGACCACTCGGCCCTTTTTGCAAAAATAAAATCATTATATATAAACATATATATTTGTATAATTTCAGGAGATGAGCGAGTAAATGAAATACTAAACCTTGGCATGATGCATATTGTCTTTTCTTTCTATCTTCTAGAGAATGTCGGGACACATTGACCACTCGGCCCTTTTTGCAAAAATAAAATCATTATATATAAGCATATCATTCTAAATACTTTTATAAATGTAGTCTATATTTGTATAATTTCAGGAGATGAGCGAGCAAATGAAATACTAAACCTTGGCATGATGCATATTGTTTTCCTCCGCGAACATAACCGTATCGCTTATAAACTCGCAAAGAAATGTCGACGTTTTCGCCGCAACAACAACAGGTTATTCGAGGAGACTAGACGTATCATCATTGGTATCATGCAGAAAATCACATTCTACGAATTCTTACCAGAAGTTCTAGGTTCGAAGACAATGAGGAAGCACCAACTAAAAGAACAGCAGTACAGGTGAGGACATGTGTGGCTTTTATACTCATATACAAACATTAAAACGTTTAACACATAAAAGACGATTACTTTATTCAAACTTACATTAAACAGATAATGACTGCAGGAGGTGGCTTATTAGTCCCCTGCCGTTTGAAAAACGGGGGGGGGGGGACTATAGTTTACCCTCCGTCCGTCTGTCTGTCTGTCACGCAATAGTTGTCCGGACAACTCCTTCTAAAGTACTACTCCGATTTTAACGCATCTTGGTATTCATGATCAGTATAACATGTACATTTATTGTAGTTGAGCATCCCACATTTTTTTCGAAAAATTCATTTTTCAAAATGGCTGCCGGCTTCTCATTGGTTGAGGCTTGTCCGGACAACTCCTCCTAAAGTACTACTCCGATTCTAACGAAACTTGGTATACATGATCACTATAACATGTAGTTGTGCATCCCAATTTTTCTTTTCGAAAAAAAAACATTTTTCAAAATTTCCGCCGGCTTCTCATTGGTTGAGGCGTGTTCGAACAACTCCTAAAGTACTTCTCCGATTTTAACGAAACTTGGTATACGTGATCAGTATAACACGTAGTTTAAAAAATGGGAAATATATAGGTGCACTCCTGGGTCAGGCAGGGGACTTTGTATTGCTGTTGCAATACTATACATCCTTGTTTCGTATCAAATCTTTTCCCTTCTTTCCAACTTTTTCTTTCTTTCTAATGTCTCCCTTGACACTGCCTGAAGCTGTACTTTTAATATTAAAAATATTCTTAATTTAACCAAGAAAATTAGAAGGAAGAAAGAAGCATAATAACCTATAAAACAATAAAAAGTTGTGATTCGAACTCCGAACCTTCAGACTGCTAAGCAGTAGCGTCACCACAAGAGCTTAGCAAATGTAATGGGTGGTCGGGTGGAACGTGCAGTGACAACACACTTGCCATCCATCTAGACGGCCTATGTTTGATCCCCCGATCGGACGTGAACATATTTTCCTGTTTTCCTGGGTACTCCGGTTTCCTCCCACAATAAGACCGGGCGCGATTCCATCCGGGCCAACAAGCGTCATAAACATACAGTTATTTGGGAAAGGACGTTTATATTATATTTTGGCGTCAGTTTAGTTAATACTAGAAATTGAAATATTTCATCAACTACTCAATTTTCAATATTTTGATACCAGCGCATCAGAGGACCACTTTTTCAGGAAAGATATTTTAGTAGTCCTATAAGCCCCGAAAATAAAGCATGTTTTTCGTCAAAGATGTAGAAATCTAACCAATGTTTGTTCTTTTGCAGAGGCTATGATCCAGAAGTGGATCCGTCTATATTGAACGAGTTTTCCACCGGAGCCTTCCGCTTTGGTCATTCCTTAATCCCGAACCATTTCGCATTCATGAATGAGGATCTTTCAACCGACTATACGAAACATGTCAGTGAGACATTTTTTAAGCCGATTGAAGTACAACACAAAGATCTCATGAAAAAGTTGTTACGATATCTGACAACGACTAAATCCCATGTTGTTGACAGGTATGAAATAATTAAGTAAATTTGATGTGAAATATCTTTGAGGGAGGACATAGAATGGGCTGCTATGACTCCTAGGATCAGAGGGGAAATGGGGAACTTTTTAGCTTAAAAATCCTACTTCTTCTTAACCCTAAGGTGAATTATATCCATTTGATGTAAAACATCATCGGGGGAGAACAGTATTATTTCATATAACTGAGCCTGGCTTGATTCTTGGACCAATGGGGTGGGGCTTCAAAAGGGGAGATTCGCATCAAATCAATCATTTAATGAACAATTATCATATCAGGCAGCTCTGGCGTTCCATAGGTTGGCGTTAATGTCAATAACCAGAATTATAAACGGAGTTCAAAGCGGAAATGATTGTGTGTACTTACATATGAATTTGGTTATATGACCGGAATATCACCGAACATGCCAAAGACATCAAAAGAAGCCGGTGCAGATGTTCTAGGTGTCTTTGAACGGTATTTTCAAATTTGCTTCATATAATGGAATAAATGTTCAGGGGACATTGGAGAGCCCTAAAGAAGGTCTAACATATCCCACCCCTGCATGTTTATCGTATAAGTGGACTGAAAGTTAGCCTTCTAAAGAATCGATGATGTTCTTCCGTGTATTCTATATGTAGGAGACATTGCAAATAACATAACATACCTACTCCGAGGCTGCGCTAAGTAGACTAAATCAAACAAGTATTGGCTTGCTTCATTTTTGCTTGGTTGTATTTCACTTAGCCACACTTTGTGTGGAAGAAGAGGTCACATTTATACATTGCAGTGATTCACATATTCTCAAACATTGACTTTGTATATATGGTAAACACAGTGATTCATATATCCTTCAACATTTGCTTTGTATATATGGTAAACACAGTGATTCATATATCCTTCAACATTTCTTTGTATATATGATAAACACAGTGATTTACATATCCTTCAACATTTCTTTGTATATATGGTAAACACAGTGATTCATATATCCTTCAACATTTCTTTGTATATATGGTAAACACAGTGATTCATATATCCTTCAACATTTTCTTTGTATATATGGTAAATATACATATTCCTTAACATTATTTTTGATGCACATATTATAGGCACATGTAGTTAATACATCGATTCACAAATTCTTAGACATCATCTTTGTATATGGTAACTTACATTTTATACAACAATGACAGAAGTACACAACACTAACAATGTACATGCATAGTTAGCTTAACGAAGGGTTAACCTATACATCTGGGTTACAAACATATTTGTCTGAGGAAAATCCCAAATCTTGTCATTCTTAGTATGTTACGGGTGTATATGCTTCAATTTAGTTGCACTCTTGAGTTCAGCGGTATCACGAAAGCAACGCGAGTTTACCGCAATCTCCCAAAACACATACACATTCACCACACACATGCATATCGTACGTTAGGGAGGCCACTTGAAATTATTGTAACTGTTGCTAGTGTGTTAAACAATATGCAACCAAATCAATGCTTGTAATTGGAAATTAATGAAGGTATATGATTGTGTTATAGGGAGTTTAGTGAATCCGTGCAGGACCGTCTTTTTGAAGACGAAGCAGGTGATAGTTTCGACTTAGTCGCCAACAACATACAGCGGGGACGAGACCATGGATTAGCATCCTACATGGAAGTTAGAAGGGCATGCAGATTACAAACAGTTTCTACTTTTCCAAACCTTCCTAATATGACCCCGGAAAATCGAGCACTTCTCCAGGACGTATATGCGTATGTATTTTATGGGTATTTCCATATCAATTATACTATTTCAGATGCAATATGTTCAAATAGAGGAAAATTAGGTACATTTAAATTCTGGAGGTTAGAAAAGGATATGATCTTCTAGTCTGGTATTAGAAAGAGCTTCCTGGGGTGAGTGAAGGAGATGATCTTCCGGTCAGGTACTAGAAAGAGCTTACTAAGGTTAGTGAAGGACATTCAACCTTGTAGATGTGTAACTGGTAGGTCTAAGACCTTTTCGACTTGCGGGGGATGGCCCAGCATGGGAAAGGTTAATAGATAGTGGTACATTTACGTATACAGTTTAGCTACGGTTACTAAGATATTGTGGTACAAACCAACAGCTTTAAAATATGTATGGTTTGCATATGTTAACAGTCTCTAAAAGAGAGTAATAAAAGCTCTATCGTGGAGTTGGTAGTTATGTTTTATGTGTTTAAATGCGGTTTTGTGTGTTTCTTTACATAGAGATGTTGATGATATCGATTTGTTCGCTGGTGGGATTTTGGAGAAGCACGTTCGTGGTGGGGTGGTCGGTCCAACCTTTGCCTGTATCATCGGGGAACAGTTCAGACGTCTCAGACAGGGTGACAGCTTTTACTTTGAACGACACAAGACATCCTCTCGAGAATTCGACACTCGTAAGTATCACTATTTTATCAACTTCCTGGTTTTACTCATTCGTCCAAAAATAACAGATAATAACGACATGATAACTAAACCGCATTCCTAATCAAACATCAATTAAAATTCAATTAAAAGAGCGTGAATTTAGGACTCGCTCTCACCTGAAGAGAACAATGATAATGAGACCAGGTGGTCCGACAGGTGCTCGTTTGATGTTTCGTCGAAGACACCCGCCATACCTTTGTTTGTATGTTTTCTTGTCGTCAAAACCTACCGGTTCAGTCTATGGTTTCTGAATCTTGTGAAGCGGGTAAGGAATATGGCTGCTGTATCTCGCCGCATGGTGTTAAAACAGCTTATAGATATATCCCCATTACTGGGATCAGACATAATTTGTGTGATATCATTTATATCTGCAATTTCCATTTTAATGTCCTAATAAAACACCAGTGTTTATACATTATTATAAAGTCAAATCTTGTCAAACCAATACTCCTATTTTGTGCTTTAGACACTGGTGAGCAAAACGACATGGCTATTTTGTCCAATATATGCGATACAAATGAGTTACGTATGTACAATGTACGTCCCCCTGAAATTTACAAACAGCTTAACAAACTACACGACAACACGTCAACACCAAGTCTCACGGTTTGCCATGATACATATTAATGTTCATCATGTTGCTTCTGTCAAATTGCACAATAATTGAAATTTACACGTTTTAAAAATATCACTTTTTTAACTGGATTCGCTGTTCAGATCCCCCTTATCGTAAATGTCCTCTATTTCTTCCTATTTCAATGTGTATTGTCCCTCCATTGTGATAACATACTTGAACTGAAATAAAAGAAAGTTAAAACTGAACTGATTACTGTAAAAGTGGAAATACTCGCGGTGTGGAAAGTTTCGCTTATTTCGCTATCATTAAATCTCCGCGAAAATTTCCACACGCGAATATATTAACACATAAAAATACTAAAAATAAAAGATACAAGTTAGCGCAAAAATATCTTGACGGCGCGAAAATATCCACACCGCGAACACTTTGGAAGCTGGCTAAGCGAAAATTTCCACACGCGAAAATATCAACTTTTACAGTATTTTGTTTTTCAGGTCAAATCGCGGCTTTGAAGGAACACTCTTTGGCTAAAGTGCTTTGTGAGAATACCGGCATGAAGTACATACAACGTAATGTCCACAAGGTCCCAGAATGCATGTAAGGGTTTATATAATCCTGTAATTAATCTATCAAATCTGTTAAAACTTGGTCATTATTTAGGTTGACCTTAATAAAACAAATGAAATAAATAAAATCGTTGTCTAGCAGATTTGTAAAGCCATTTTTATGTTAAACCCAGGAGTAACATACAATATGTTAATCATGATTGAACATCGACGAAGACCTCAGTGGCTTCTTTTATTAAACATTTAACACTTATCTAGTCAGAACAGTGAATTGCATTCCAAATAGATATGAGTATTCTGAAACCAACAAAACAAATTTTAGAATGTCTTACTTTAAAAAAAAAAAGATTTGTTTAAGTCATCTGAGACCAAGTTTAAAGTTTGATCTTGTGAGTGGAGAAACGTTACTATAGTTTTTATAGGATAAACATATTTTGACCATAACTTGGTTTACATTTTTATCAACTTTGGATGACAGCTCGAGGGGGTCAAATAATTGAAAGATTTTAAAGCTCAGGTGACCGTTAAGGCCCATGGGCCTCTTGTTTCTTTGTTGTTATTTTTATTATTTTTTCTAAATATACATAAAGAACAATGATTGAGGACGCATGAATATAACTATCTAAAATTGTTTAATTGTTATTTCAGTACGAACCCTACGCAATTATGCAGCCGGATACCTGATCTAGATATCGGATTGTTCTGTTGAATGGATATGTCGGACGTCAGAAACTACATACAGAAACACTTTTATGTGTCATCTTTCGCCACATTTATCAATCATGAAGCTTTTGTTAGATCAATATGGTGTTGTACTAAAATACTAGAATCAAGGCTCCTTCTTTTACATTATATATGAAAATTTTTTGCAAAAGGGCGGGGCTACATTATAATTATGTTGATAACATTACATTTTGGCATCATAATGTCACAATGATTATGATATTGGTGAAAGATGTAACCGTTTGAGTTATTGACGTGGTGCTTCTTCATTTAGAGAAACACATGTACATGCACCAATTCAATATTTCAAAAGAATGTCATTTTCACCATTATCATTTTTACCCATGCTTCCTCGTTCTACTTCCTTTTAGACATTCATTTCTTAACTTAATACCCTTGTCGAATTATTGGTCCAGAATACATTTTCTGTCTTAATGCTGAAATTTAAAAATGTTTTTGTTGATGAAATTTATGTATAAAGAACAAACGGCACAATACTCCTTGTGAAAACCTAATTAAATCTTAAAAATTTTCACTTGGACTATACCATCATAATTTATAAATAAACTGGACCACATGTAACCTTATTTTCCGTTGAATATTGAACGTGAAATTTGAAAATATTGAAAATCGGTAGGTTATCATATTATCGTTACGAAAACATCATTATCTCCTTCAGAACGATTATGAAAATGAAAACAATAAAAGGTTGGGGTTTTTTTTAAAGATAAATGTATTCAAATTGAGAGTCGTTTTCTCAGAACTGGATAACTTTTTTTCACATGAATATCGTTGATCCTATGACATTAAAGGTGTTGGCTACTCACCAATGTTAAAAAATTACACGAAAAAAATTTGGCGCAATAACAACATTTTTCTTCTTAATGTCTCCTTGACAATGCCTCACTTTTCGCCTTTAGTTGAGCGTTCGCCCCTGTGAGGAAGGCCTTGGGTTCTGTCCCCTAGCCGAGAAATGGGTAGGTACTTCTCCTGCTTAGCGCTCAGCATATTAGGAGTGGAACGACTGGTTCGCCCGTTGTCAGTATAATGTGACCGGGTGGGGTGTGCTGCTGGTTGTCTTCGGCAGCATGTTTCAGTGAGGTAGCACTATAAATCGGTGAACATTCCGGACTATCCCAAGGAGACAAACATAAACATACTGCAGTCTCCCAAAACACACAAACGCACTCACCACACACATGCATGTCACACGCACGGGAGGCCGTTCTTATTGTCCTTAGCTGTTGACAGGGCGTTTAACAATAATGAACCAAACTTAATGTTTGTTTAGTCCTATTTCTAGAGCTAGGAATTCCCAGACACGTGGTCTGAAGTGTGTATAATACCATGAACTGTCTTGTATATATCAGTTCATATTGATTCAGTGATATTTTAGACATTTCCTATTATTTTTTCTAAATGTGTATTTATTATAATCGGAAATATTCAAATATTATGTAAGTCAGTGCATAGATATTCAACACCAAGCTTCAAAGATAGAATTATGTTGTATTTATTCAAAAGTACGCTTTTCAGTTTTCATTTGGTTTTAGCGAGTGTTTTTTGCAACTTTTAAAAAATAACTTATGAGTGTGAAATCAATTCCATATCCAACAATTTCGAGTCGTGTGACCTGTTTCTACCACAATAATATCGGCTTGAATCAAAGGGAAACGTGGCCAAGTATAATTTCGCGTATGCAAATAAAGTGTACCGGTGACGTCCGGGACCCGGTGATGTGACGTCATTACATTATTGATGACGTCAATAACAATTGCAGCTTGGGTCAAAGTTCAGCGTGTCAGCCAATCGAAATGCGTACAGAGTTTATACCACGTGTGGTATAAACAGATTGTTAATCAACGGCTGTAATGATTAACTGATGGTCTGAGAGTTGAATAACACAGGGTATTGTGGTAGAAATATTGTTAATAGTATCAAATTCTTTTAATTCAGTTACTATGGGTGAACAGTTCGTCTTTGGATTTTGAAATCAAACAATCGTTTTCAGTATAATGGTACATGAGAAATATAATAGAACAATTTTGTCACGTTTTGAGATAAAAATTGTTTTATTTTTCTATACATATATTAATCATATTCTGGTGCAGCTGGCAGACTTATTGAATAAAACGTCAGAGACTAAGCCGGAATAGTTCACCTGGACTCGTATTCATAATACCATTCTAATGCACATATATGAAATCTGCGCTCAACTCAGTTTCCTGTAAATTCCTTTAAATCATTAAACATATATCTTCAAAAAAATAATTACATCCTTTCGTTAAAGAAGCTTGATCTTTTCAGGTACATTTATTATATATCTAAAAAAATAATTACATCCTTTTTACAACTAAGTGTTCGTGTGTTACGATGGGGAATGTCAAATTCAAATTTAAGTCCTGCAACTATATATTTACATTTAGAATGCTTTAAAGCATTGGTGTCAATTGTATTCATTTTTTTTCATGACAATTTTGGTCTCACAACTGAATGTAGTAATGTCGGGGACGGCGTTACCACGGGTAGTACTCTCCACCGTCACAGTGTGTAGTAATGTCGGGGACCACGTTACCACGGGTAGTACTCTCCGCCGTCACAGTGTGTAGTAATGTCGGGGACCGTGTTACCACGGGTAGTACTCTCCGCCGTCACAGTGTGTCGTAATGTCGGGGACGGCGTTACCACGGGTAGTACTCTCCGCCGTCACAGTGTGTAGTAATGTCGGGGACGGCGTTACCACGCAGTACTCACCGCCGTCACAGTGTGTAGTAATGTCGGGGACCGCGTTACCACGGGTAGTACTCTCCGCCGTCACAGTGTGTAGTAATGTCGGGGACCGCGTTACCACGGGTAGTACTCTCCGCCGTCACAGTGTGTAGTAATGTCGGGGACGGCATTACAACGGGTAGTACTCTCCGCCGTCACAGTGTGTAGTAATGTCGGGGACCGCGTTACCACGAGTAGTACTCTCCGCAGTCACAGTGTGTAGTAATGTCGGACCGCGTTACCACGGGTAGTACTCTCCGCCGTCACAGTGTGTAGTAATGTCGGGGACCGCGTTACCACGGGTAGTACTCTCAGTCGTCACAGTGTGTAGTAATGTCGGGGACCGCGTTACCAAGGGTAGTACTCTCCGCCGTCACAGTGTGTAGTAATGTCGGGGACCGCGTTACCACGGGTAGTACTCTCCGCCGTCACAGTGTGTAGTAATGTCGGGGACCGTGTTACCACGGGTAGTCCTCTCCGCCGTCACCGTGTGTAGTAATGTCGGGGACCGCGTTACCACGGGTAGTACTCTCCGCCGTCACAGTGTGTAGTAATGTCGGGGACCGCGTTACCACGGGTAGTACTCTCCGCCGTCACAGTGTGTAGTAATGTCGGACCGCGTTACCACGGGTAGTACTCTCCGCCGTCACAGTGTGTAGTAATGTCGGGGACCGCGTTACCACGGGTAGTACTCTCCGCCGTCACAGTGTGTAGTAATGTCGGGGACCGCGTTACCACGGGTAGTCCTCTCCGCCGTCACCGTGTGTAGTAATGTCGGGGACCGCGTTACCACGGGTAGTACTCTCCGCCGTCACCGTGTGTAGTAATGTCGGGGACCGCGTTACCACGGGTAGTACTCTCCGCCGTCACAGTGAGTAGTAATGTCGGGGACCGCGTTACCACGGGTAGTACTCTCCGCCGTCACAGTGTGTAGTAATGTCGGGGACCGTGTTACAACGGGTAGTACTCTCCGCCGTCGGATTTTTGTTTATTCTTGTGTTCTTTTAAATAAACACGAATCATGCTATATTTACAACTTTCCAATGTTGTTATAATCTCCTAAATGTTCAAAGCAAAAAATCGCCCATAGAATCTCACAGAATAAGTGTCGTAGATGGAGCTATATTTTGTTTGTGTTGTTGTTGTTTAGACGTTTTCTAAGACCTGCTAAAAACTGTCTGACACTTTGTCGGGAAATCGGCTATCCGACTTTGCTCCCAGGTAAAAACATGAAAACCTGGTTTTTTTTAATCATTGAGGACTTTAACAGATAAAATAGAAAATAATCATAATGTAAATATAAGGAATGAAATTTAGTTTTTCAACATTCATGATGTTATAATAACTTTGGCTTTCTGGACATATTAACCATGAATCGCCCGACGTCGAGGCTGTTATGACCTCATGAATGTTGAAAAAAAAAGTCGACATCGGATTCTCGCTATTGCATTGATGATTTTCATCAACCAGTGATTAAAGGGAGATAACCCGTCCAAAAATGTAAGATATAAGTATTAGACAGTTGTTGGCCCATGGAGAATTATCCGGAAGTATAATGTTTTGTTTATAAGGGTTTATTGACGAGCGGTTCTTTACAAAAAGAGAGTTAGATAATTCCAAAAAAGAGATGGTTGGAGAATGAATTTGAAAGATTTGGCAATATAGTATAAATACCACGAGAGACAAATATGTTTTCAGAACTGATTTACAATTGTCAAATTGTAATATTGTAATCGCAGTAACGTGCCTTCTTTTGTATTTATTATTAAATTGTGCTTTGAGCTTATCTGCTGGCTTTCGTTTTTTGTTATTATGACATAACAAGGATCATAAAAAAACGATCGATCGCAAACGTTGACATTTTGATCGGTATGAAGAGGTTGTCCGTTTACAGGAGGATCGGTTAAGAGGAGGATCGGTAAAGAGAAGGATCGGTTAAGAGGAGGATCGGTTAAGAGGAGGATCGGTTTAGAGGAGGATCGGTTAAGAGGAGGATCAGTTTTGAGGAGGATCAGTTTTGAGAAGGATCGGTTAAGAGAATGATCGGTTATGAGGAGGATCGGTTTAGAAGAGGATGGGTTAAGAAGAGGATCGGTTTAGAGGATGATCGGTTCAGAGGAGAATCGGTTTAGAGAAGGAGCTATTTAGAGGAGGACCTGTTAAAAGAAGGATCGGTTAATAGAAGGTGATCGGTTAAGAGAAGGATCGGTTTAGAGAAGGAGCTATTTAGAGGAGGACCGAATAAGAGAATGATCGGTTTAGAGGATGATCGGTTAGAGGAGGATCGGTTCAGAAGAGGATCCGTTAAGAGAATGATCGGTAAAGAGAAGGATCGGTTAAGACGATGATCGGTTAAGAGAAGGATCGGTTAAGAGAAGGGTCGGTTAAGAGAAGGATCGGTTAAGAGAAGGATCGGTTAAGAGAAGGGTCGGTTAAGAGAATGGTCGATTAACAGAAGAATCGGTTTAGAGAAGGATCTGTTAAGAGAAGGATCGGTTAAGAGGAGGATCAGTTTAGAGGATGATCGGTTTAGAGAATGGTCGATTAAGAGAATGATCGGTTTAGAGAATGATCGGTTAAGAGAAGGATCGGTTAAGAGAAGGATCGGTTAAGAAAAGGATCGGTTAAGAGAAGGATCGGTTTAGAGAAGAATCAGTTAAGAGAAGGATCGGTTAAGAGAAGGGTCGGTATAGAGAAGGATCGGTTTAGAGAAGGATCGGTTAAGAGAAGGATCGGTTAAGAGAAGGATCAGTTAAGAGGAGGATCGGTTTAGAGGAGGGTCGGTTAAGAGAAGGGTCGGTTAAGAGAAGGTTCGGTTAAGAGAAGGATCGGTTAAGAGAATGGTAGGTTAAGAGAAGGATCGGTATAGAGAAGGGTCGGTTAAGAGAAGGATCGATATAGAGAAGGATCGGTATATAGGATGATCGGTATAGAGGAGGATCGGTTTAGAGAAGGATCGGTTAAGAGAAGGGTCGGTTAAGAGAATGATCGGTTAAGAGAAGGATCGGTATAGAGGAGGATCGGTATAGAGAAGGATTGGTATAGAGGAGGATCGGTATAGAGGAGGATCGGTTTAGAGAAGGATCGGTTAAGAGAAGGATCGGTTAGGAGAATGGTCGGTTAAGAGAAGGATCGGTTAAGAGAAGGATCGGTATAGAGGAGGATCGGTTTCGGGTAGTTGCACTGTGAAAGGATATAAACACGAGTATACCAAAGCCTCGGAAATACATACATTACATGTAAATCAATTCAACTGAAAGTGTTGACTTTATTTCCTTATTAGGGTCTCGTCCTCATAAAACAATTTCATATTCTATTATGTCAATATAAATACCTACATATATAAGTCACTTTGTACTTTTACGAGAGACCAAACTGCTCACACTTAAAGAATGATAATACATTTCTACGTATATTGAAAACAGTTTCTATATCTATTAAAATCGTTTTCTACGTCTGTATGAAATAAGTTTCTACGTCTATCAAACTAAGTTTCTGAGAACTTGTTACATCTATTTGTGCTTGGACCTACGTTGGTATCTTAGTGTATACAATACCAGTTCGGAATGCCAATCCTTAAAACGTCTGAAAATGCTATATCAAAACAAATAACCTATACTGGAACAAATTCCGAGATTCGCTGATATAGGTTCAATACACCTAAACTGTAACGAACTCTCACGTCCCTGTGATGTACGCTAGGATAGGTCCAAATAAATCTAGATTGTAACAAATTCTCAGATCCCTGTGTTACACACTGAAATAGGTTTAAATACACCTAAACTGTAACAAACTCTCAGGTCCCTGTGATACACGCTAGGATAGGCCCAAATAAATCTGGATTGTAACAAATTCTCAGATCCCTGTGTTACACACTGATATAGGTTCAATACACCTAAACTGTAACGAACTCTCACCTCCCTGTGATACACGGTAGGATAGGTCCAAATAAATCTAGATTGTAACAAATTCTCAGATCCCTGTGTTACACACTGAAATAGGTTTAAATACACCTAAACTGTAACAAACGCTCAGGTCCCTGTGATACACGCTAGGATAGGTCCAAATAAATCTGGATTGTAACAAATTCTCAGATCCCTGTGTTACACACTGAAATAGGTTTAAATACACCTAAGCTGTAACAAACTCTCAGGTCCCTGTGATACACGCTAGGATAGGTTCAAATACAGCTAGACTGTTATAAATTCTACACTGTCCCTGTGATACACAGTGGGAAAGGTTCAAATAAATCTATATTGTTACAAATCCTCAGATCCTGTGTTACACACCGATATAGGTCAAAATACATCTAGACTGTTACAAATTATCAGACCCTGTGGTATACACAGGAAAATGTTCAAATACACATACTAGTAGACTGTTACACAGGACCCTTTGTTATGAATGGTTGACGTTATCTGTATGTATGATCCTGTTTATCGGTGACGCTATTCTTGCGATACGTTGACAATAAAACCTGCCAGTTATCTCCCTTGTTCTCCAATATCCTCACGTTTTCTGTGATATCCAGATACAGCAGTATTGGGGTCCCTTACGGGGGGCTGTATTTCTTAGTTTTATTTATTTATTTTTTATTTATTATAATTTCTAGAGTAGAAAAAAATAGCAACAACAACTACAAACAAAAGCAGCTTATCAATTTGAAGCATAGGAGGTTTATACCTTGAAGACACAGATGACCAATCGGTAATGCAATTTCAATTACTATAAAATTGTTTCCCAAATATGGGCCTTAATGACGCAGATGGTACGGACGTAGACAGATCAGACCAGAGACAGAAGTCGTTTATACTACATTGACGTAAGTTCAAACAAGGTGATTTTTCTGTGACAAAATAATACGGAACAGGGTAATCAAATACACACTAAAAGGAACGGATTTTTTGTTTCAGTTAAAATGAAGGGGTTTCCGTGTTTGGTGTTGACAGTTTATATTTTAACTACCCAGGGTAAGTTGTATTAGATTTAAAGGAAACTATTGTATACATCCTACATGTATGTGTCGCCGTATAAATCCATTAAAATTCAATTTTGTGAATCCTGGTTTACTTACTGTATTCAGAGTGTCGCTGAACGTTTTATTTGTCTCCAGAAAAAAATCAAATTATACTGCTATTGTACTTCTCCAACTTGATTTTGACTTTATTCTCGAACTTTTGTGAATTCCATCCCTCACATTTTCTAGGACCCTAAACATCCTAACCGAATCACAGAAGGACGAAACAACTGTTTGATGGAGTTAAATTTACTTTGGCTACTGAACCTAACTCTCAATTTGTAAATGAAAGTATATCAGCTGTGTCTAAATTGTTCTTTAGCTTCTGAAGAGGATGAGAATCTACGATCAGAGCGGGTCAGATCAAAATCTAGGCGATTCAATGATAGAGGTATGCCGTTCGGAGGAAGTTCAGGGGGAAGTGGAGGAGGTTCCGAAAGTCCCTTTCATAGCGGCGGAGGTATGGGCGGGATGTCGTCCGGAGGAGCGATGATGAATGTCGGGCCTTTTGGTGGGGGACCTATGGGTATGGGGTCATCCCATAGTGGAGCCTTGTCGGGGCCAATGAGGGGACCAAAAGCGCCCGGAAATCCGGCGTTGGGAGGGCCCTCGTCTACAGGACATGGGATGTTCAACGCCGAAGGTTCTAACTGTATACGTCATCGAATTATGTGTCCCGAATGGTGTCGCATCGTGGATGAAAATGGATGTCATTCATGTCCTTGTGGGCCAGGTAATCTTTGCCTATGAACAGCTTTTTGATTTTATCATATTTACGTATTCTTATACTCTTTGGTTTCTTTATCTCTGCGACAATAAAATCTATTTTGGTAGATGCCGTCGGGACGTGGTTTAAATTGTGTTTTATTTGTCAGTTTCCATTTAACTATATATATATAACATAAGAATTATAGAAAAAAAGAATCGGAAACAAGTATCAAGACACTTATATAAATATGACACCTATATATATATATCGGTTTACGCTACATAACAGCATAGACATGATAAAACACAACATCGTATCATAATGACAATAGAGTCTAATGTGAAATGGGAGCC